>NC_053027.1:435346201-435392869 GCF_003073215.2 Triticum urartu | reverse complement strand
TATGGTCTGAGTGAGGATTGCGAGCATGCGCAACATATTGAGTCAATGGACTCAAAATGATATTGACAAAGGTTGCCAATAAGATTACTATACTTAATTATCGGATTAACCATAATGCAAGCAAGCAAGAATTTCAGGAGCAATAGGTTGCTCAGGATTTTCGGAAGACCGAATGGTATTTCGAAGAATTTTGTGAACTGCATGAATATCTGGGGATGAGCGGATACTCGATAAATGCGAGTAATTATCCGTAGTGGTATGCATGTGGCAAAGAACTGCAAGGCAGTAGGCACAAAGTATTCTCGGCGTATCTTATAATAACAAGATCGACTGGGAATAAAGTAAGCACGTCAGGTCTAAATACTTATCCATAGGGATTTTTCGGTGGTAGGGACTTGCAAAAGCAATGGCATAAGGTTTCAACAGAATATCGGAGAGTATCTTCGAAATCCTCTAGTGCAGCCGACGATCATCTGGACTGAAGGGGGTTCTCCAGGAGAAAGTATTTTCGAGAACCTAAGTTAGATTTTTAGTAAATTTATTAAACCCGAATAGGAGAGAGTCCAGAGTCCCAGAGTAAGGATTGAGAAGTAAAAGATCCTAATACCACCCAGATGGCGACGTGGGCCCGTAAGGCACACAGTCATGTTAGTAAAAGTTTTGCAATGTCTAGACTCGACTTCGACCAAGGAGTGTGGAAGGGGGATTCCTACAGGCAGTCGGCTCTGATACCAACTTGTGACGCCCCCGATTTGATCGTACACTAATCATTCACGCAAACATGTACGATCAAGCTCAGGGACTCACGGGAAGATATCACAACACAACTCTACAAATAAAATAAGTCATACAAGCATCATATTACAAGCCAGGGGCCTCGAGGGCTCGAATACAAGAGCTCGATCATAGACGAGTCAGCGGAAGCAACAATATCTGAGTACAGACATAAGTTAAACACATTGCCATAAGATGGCTAGCACAAACTGGGATACAGATCGAAAGAGGCGCAGGCCTCCTGCCTGGGATCCTCCTAAACTACTCCTGGTCGTCGTCAGCGGGCAGCACGTAGTAGTAGGCACCTCCGGTGTAGTAGGAGTCGTCGTCGACGGTGGCGTCTGGCTCCTGGACTCCAGCATCTGGTTGCGACAACCAGAAAGGAAGGAAAGGGGGAAAAAAGGGGGAGAAAGCAACCATGAGTACTCATCCAAAGTACTCGCAAGCAAGGAGCTACACTACATATGCATGGGTATCAAATGGGATAAGGGTATCATATGTGGGCTGAACTGCAGAATGCCAGAATAAGAGGGGGATAACTAATCCTGTCGAAGACTACGCTTCTGGCAGCCTCCGTCTTGCAGCATGCAGAAGAGAATAGACTGAAGTCCTCCAAGTAGCATCGCATAGCATAATCCTAACCGATGATCCTCCCCTCGTCGCCCTGTGAGAGAGCGACCACCGGTTGTATCTGGCACTTGGAAGGGTGTGTTTTATTAAGTATCCGGTTCTAGTTGTCATAAGGTCAAGGTACAACTCCAAATCGTCCTGTTACCGAAGATCACGGCTATTCGAATAGATTAACTTCCCTGCAGGGGTGCACCACATACCCCAACACGCTCGATCCCATTTGGCCGGGCACACTTTCCTGGGTCATGCCCGGCCTCAGAAGATCAACACGTCGCAGCCCCACATAGGCACAACAGAGAGGTCAGCACGCCGGTCTAAACCTAAGCGCACAGGGGTCTGGGCCCATCGCCCTTAGCACACCTGCACGTTGCGAACGCGGCCGGAAGCAGAACTAGCCCCCTTAATACAAGAGCAGGCTTACGTTCCAATCCGGCGCGCGCCACTCAGTCGCTGACGTCACGAAGGCTTCGGCTGATACCACGACGCCGGGATACCCATAACTACTCCCGCGTAGATGGTTAGTGCGTATAGACCAAATGGCCAGACTCAGATCAAATACCCAGATCTCGTTAAGCGTGTTAAGTATCCGCGAACGCCGACCAGGGCCAGGCCCACCTCTCTCCTAGGTGGTCTCAACCTGCCCTGTCGCTCCGCCTCAAAGTAACAGTCGGGGGCCGTCGGGAACCCAGGCCCACCTCTACTGGGATGGAGCCACCTGCCCCTTCAGCCCCCATCTCCGAACAGTATCACAGGTAAGGTAACTGTGTAAAGTATATTGTATGTGCCCGTGATCACCTCCCGAAGTGATCACGGCCCAGTAGTATAGCATGGCAGACGGACAAGAGTGTAGGGCCACTGATGGAACACTAGCATCCTATACTAAGCAGTAGGATAGCAGGTAATGGTAACAACAGTAGTAGCAAGGACAGGCTATGCATCAGGATAGGAATAACGGAAAGCGGTAACATGCTACACTAGTCTAATGCAAGCAGTATAGAGGAGAGTAGGCGATATCTGGTGATCAAGGGGGGGGGCTTGCCTGGTTGCTCAGACAAGAATGAGGGGTCGTCAACACCGTAGTCGACCGGGGCATCAACGGCGTCGGTCTCGTAGTCTACCGGAAAGAAGTAACGGAGGGGGAACACAATAAATAACAGAGCAATCAAATCATAACATGACAAACGTGGTGCTAGAGGTGATCTAACGCAGGGATAGGTGATACCGGTGAAGGGGGGGAAACATCCGGGAAAGTATTCCCGGTGTTTCGCGTTTTCGGACAGATGAACCGGAGGGGGAAAGTTGCGTGTTTGCTATGCTATGGATGTGTAGCGGACGAACGGACTACGTATCCGGGTTCGTCTCGTCGTTCTGAGCAAATTTCATGTACAAAGTATTTTCATCTGACTTACGGATTATTTTATATAATTTTTCAAAGTTTTAATGATATTCTGAAATTATTATTAATTCGAAATTAATTGAATAAATGCTATGTGCACCCAGCACAGGGTACACAAAAGTGTACCCAGGGGATGACAAGTGGGCCAAGGGGGACCCAGTTGACCAGTCACGGTTTGACTGGTCAATAGGGGGTAGGGCCCCCTGTCATTGACTCACTAGTAAACTGACAATTTTAGTTAGACTAATTAAGCAGTTAACAGGTAAATTAACATGATTAATTGGGTTAATTAATTCATTTGGTTAATTAATTAACTAACTATTTTAATCATTATATCTTTTCATTTAATTATTTTTTGTTTTCGGGTGGACCCCGCGTGTCATTGGCCAGGGGCCTTAGCGGGCGCTGGGTGCAGGCCGCGGGCGCCACCCGTTAACGGCGAACTCGGGCGGCCGCCGCAGGCGCGCGCGCCAGCGCCGGCGAGGCGGGCTGGGCGCCGGCTGCAGGCGAGAGGGGAGGCGGGCCACGCCCTGCCGTGGCCGGCGGGCGAGGCAGCGTCCACGGCGCCGGACCGGGAAGGCGCGGGCGTCGGCGCCCGATGCGGCCAGCGAGAGGGGAGGAAGAAGGGGGGGCCGACGCGTGGCTCGTGGCCGCGGCCGGAGCAGCGACGCGGCGGGCCGTGAGGAGGCCGGAGTGGCGCCGGGCAGGGGACGGCGACAAGCGCGGCGGAGACGGCGAGGGAAGCGGTGGCCGGAGTTACGAGTGGTGGGGAGGACATGCAGGAGCTCGTATCCGAGCTCGGGAAGGCACAGGGGGGGTGGCGGAGCTCACAGCGATGCTGTAGGGACAAACAGCGGGCTCGGGGTGGTCCGACGAGGTAGATCGACGACGGGGGCGAGGTGGCAGCGACGGCGAATGGCGTCGGGTTGACGACGAGGCGAGGCCGCGGCTTCAGCTGGGCGCCGCGCGAGGGAGAGGAGGGGCGAGGAGTCCGGGAGGGGCGGCGCCGACGCCGGCTTGCATCGGGCGCAGGGGTGAGGCGGCGGGGCCGAGGCGCCATCTCCCTCGATCTAGATCGGGGAGGGGCGAGGGAGACGCGCGGGGGTGGGTAACGAGTGGGGGAGTGGGGCATCGTGGGGGAGGGGTTAGGGTTTTCCCCCTCGTGGGGATAAGGCAGGGGCGTGTCGGCCGGCTGGGCCAGGTGGGCCGGCCTGGCCGGTGAGCTGGGCCGTCTGGCCAAGTTGGCCAGGGGGCCTTTTTTTTGTTTGTTTTGTTTTGTCTTTTGCTTTCGTATTTTCTTTTCTTATTTTTTTTCTGTTTTAATTCATTTAAAAGTATTTAGGCATTTTATAAAAATGTGTTTACTTCACCATAATTAACGATGCAATAATTGACATAGCCCGAACATTTTTATTATAATATTTGAAAACTTTTGTCGTTTGACTTATTTAGGATTTAAATTTGAATCGTTTTTTGAACTAACTCGAGTTTATCAACAGTAACCGAGGTGACGTGGCATCCTTAGTAGAGGGCTACTGTAGTTTAATTACCCGGGCGTCACACCGGATGAGATCCCGGACGTCGCGAGGAGTTCCGGAATGGTCCGGAGGTAAAGAATTATATATAGGAAGTGCTGTTTCGGCCATCGGAACAAGTTTCGGGGTTATCGGTATTGTACCGGGACCACCGGAGGGTCCCGGGGGCCCACCGGGTGGGGCCACCTGTCCCGGAGGGGCACATGGACTGTAGGGGGTGCGCCTTGGCCTAGATGGGCCAAGGGCACCAGCCCTAAAAGCCCATGCGCCTAGGGTTCCACTTAAGGGAAGAGTCCCAATGGTGGAAGGCACCTCTAGGTGCCTTGGGGGGGAGGGAAACCTCCCCTTGGCTGCTGCACCTAGGAGATTGGATCTCCTAGGCTGGCGCACCCCCCCCCTTGGCCCTCCTATATATAGTTGAGGAGAGGGAGGACTTCATATCTCAGCCTTTGGTGCTTCCCTCTCCTCTGTTACATCTCTCCATCGTAGTACACGGCGAAGCCCTGCTATTGTGACGCCCTGCATCCACCACCACGCCGTCGTGCTGCTGGATCTTCATCAACCTCTCCTCCCCCCTTGCTGGATCAAGAAAGGAGGAGACGTCATCCGCTCCGTACGTGTGTTGAACGCGGAGGTATCGTCCGTTCGGTGCTAGAATCTCCGGTGATTTGAATCACGTCGTGTTCGACTACATCAACCCCGTTCTTCGAACGCTTCCGCTCGCGATCTACAAAGGTATGTAGATGCATCTAATCACTCGTTGCTAGATGAACTCCTAGATGGATCTTGGTGAAACGAGTAGGAAATTTTTTGTTTTCTGCAACGTTCCCCAACACACATAACCCAACACGCTCGATCCCATTTGGCCGGACACACTTTTCTGGGTCATGGCCGGCCTCGGAAGATCAACACGTCGCAGCCCTACCTAGACACAACAGAGAGGTCAGCACGCCGGTCTAAATCCTATGGCACAGGGGTCTGGACCCATCGCCCATTGCACACCTGCACGTTGCGTACACGGCCGGTGAGCAGACCTAGCCTCCCTTATACAAGAGTAGGAGTTCCAGTCCAACCCGGCGCGCGCCGCTCAGTCGCTGATGTCACGAAGGCTTCGGCTGATACCACGGCGTCGAGTGCCCATAACTGTCCCCGCGTAGATGGTTAGTGCGTGTAGGCCAGTAGCCAGACTCAGATCAAATACCAAGATCTCGTTAAGCGTGTTATTTTGAAATAACCGCGAATGCCGACCAGGGCTAGGCCCACCTCTCTCCTAGGTGGTCTCAACCTGCCCTGTCGCTTCGCCACAAAGATCCACATAGAGGGCCGTCGGGAAAGTATGTCCTTCCAGCCCCCAATTCGTGAATCAACCGCGGGTACTCCTTGAGCCAACCCGACTTTAGTCATCACATGTATCATGTATAAAATATATAGTATATACCTATGATCACCTCGCGAGTGATCACGGCCTGATAGTATAGCATGGCAGACGGACAAGAATGTATGGCCACTGATGATAAACTAGCATCCTATACTAAGCATTAGGATTGCAGGTAAAAGTAACAACAGTAGTAGCAAGGGCAGGCTATGCATCAGGATAGGATTAACGGAAAGCAGTAACATGCTATACTACTCTAATGCAAGCAGTATAGAGAAGAGTAGGCGATATCTGGTGATCAAGGGGGGCTTGCCTGGAGAGAGGGGTCGTCAACACCGTAGTCGTACTGGGTAGCAGCGGCGTCGGTCTCGGTGTCTAGCGAGAGAAGAGGGGGAAGAAACAATAAATATAATGCAAACAGATGAATAACGATGCATGACAAGAGAAGTAGCGGTGCTAGGGGTGCCCTAACGAGGTATGAGGTGGTACCGATGAAGGAGAAAAACATTCGGGAAAATATCTCCGGTGTTTCGCGTTTTCGGACAGATGAACCGGAGGGGGAAAGTCGCGTGTTCGCTATGCTAGGGATGCGTGGCGGACGAACGGACTGCGTATTCAGATTTGTCTCGTCGGTCTGAGCAACTTTTATATACAAAGTTTTTTCATCCGAGTTACGGTTGTTTTACTATGATTTTCTGAAGTTTTAATGGTAGTTTGGAATTCTTATAATTCGGAAATAAAACAATAATTTGTTTTGTCACCTAGTGCTATTCTAGCCATAGTTTATCATTGGTGGGGTCAGGGTCAAAGTCAACAGTTGACTAGTCAACATATAAACGGTGTAGGGGCCACATGTCATTGACTTAGACTTTTTTTTAAAAAAATTTTAACTAAGAGTGGGTCCACATGTCATCTACCATTGGACTAATTAACTAGTACTACTAACTACACAAACAAACTAAACTAGTCCCTAAACTAGTTTTTGGCCGGCCACACACACAGAACACACACTCGCACACACACACACAACACACACACGCTGCACGCACACAACACACACACGCTGCACGCTGCACGCACACACTCGGCCATGGCCTTTAGCAGCAACTAGCAGCGGCTGGAGTAGAGCAGCGCAGTAGTTGCACTAAGCAACAGCAGCGTCGAAGCAGAGCAGCGCAGTAGCAGGCACGCACAACAGCGGCTACCGGCAGCAGCAAGCAGCGGTCAAGGAGCAAGCAGTGGCGGAAGTAGCAGCGAAGAAACAACGGCGCAAGGAGCAGCTCAGCAGCACGGGAGCTCAGGCGACGACGCGGTCAGGGGCGGCCGAGCGCACGCGGGTGCCAGCGGCAGCGGGCGAGCCGAGCGCGGCCAGCGTGGGCGGCCAGGGGCATGGTGCAGGGGAGCGCCCGGGGCAAGGGGAGTGCGGCCATGGGAGGGGCCGGCCGCGGCAAGCAGCTGCGGGCGCGGAGGTCCGGCCATGGCGTACAGGGTAGTTACGGCTATCAATTGAAGAAGGGAAAGGAGAGAGATAGCGCGTCTGCTCACAGGGAAGTCACGCGGACGGCTCGTGGGCGTCGTGGTGGACGGACGGTGGCGGATCGAGCGGCGGAGCTCCGGCGGCCGTGGCGAGGAAGACGGTCGTGGGCGTAGTCGTTCGGGAGTCCCGGCTTGATCTGGTGGTTGAAGACGACGAAGCAGTCGACGGCGGAGCCTAAGGACACGACGGCTGGGCGCGGGGTTGTCTGTGGCCACGGGATCTATAGCGGCACGACCATGACGCCTCGGGTGGTTGCTCTGGGCGGAAGAAACTGTGCGGGGGAGGAAGAGAGGGAGGACTAGGGTTCGTCCAGGGGGTCAAGGGGGTCTTGTAGGTGGGCAAGGCGGCTCGGATGCCGACGTGTGGCCGGCGGCCATGGAGATGGCGCCACGGCCTCCCCTGCCTCCACTAGCAGCAGAAGGAGAGGGATAGCGCGTCTGCTAACACTAGTGTGGTAGGATATGTTTTATTTTTTTATTTTTAATTTAACTTTCATACTTTGCATTTTATTTGAGCTACTAAAGAGTTTTATTTAATACAAAACTTGGCACAAAAGTAAAGCGCAATATTCCGGGTTGCTACAAAAAGTTTCAAAGCATTTAGGAGTGTTCAACTTTTTTTAGAAATTGAAAAGGTCAAATAATTAGCTATTGGACCAGTGTTATAATTTTCAGGGGTATTTTAAACATCTCCATAATGTTTGTTTAATGCATGACAATTATGTAATTAAAGTTTTCAACCTAAGGAATATTTTTAAATTACTATTTTATAAAAAATATTATATGACTTAGGCATTTGAATCCGGATTTGAGTTTGGTTTGAATCAAAGTGAGGATTAGCAAAATGATTATGATTTCATGGCGTCATTAGGCATGGGATTACTGTAGCAAGATTCTCGGGGTGTTACAAATACATTCTCTTTACCATATGCAACGGATATGGCAAGCACATTCTCTATGTATAATCTGGATTGTACTACACATACTACAAAACCCGTAGCACATGTTGCGCCCAAGATAGTTTTTTCAAAATGTCTTGTACATGAAAACTTGGCATACTCGCCTTGGTCATCGAGACATTGGGTTGAAACCGAAACTATCAGCAATTCCAATAGTTTATGATTATTATGATGCTAAATTCTAACAACATTTGGATTTTATGTGCACTACAAGTGACACAGGGAAGCTAATTTTAAGGCTCGCACACCTTAAAGTCTACGTTGAACCACTCAGACTCCTTGAATGCATCAAGTTAAGGTAAGTGGCTCTTCCCATCCATTGACTAGACTATTCAGGTATTCCATGGTTCTAAAAGACATATCTACATGATGGTCTTAAGTGTGTGCTTTATTCACACGAAACCATTGGCTCATTATCCTGAGATCGATTTCAAGCAAATCAAAATGGATAACATTGCATAATTCTCCTTGAGTGCCTTCTCTATGGCCCTTAGATTGAAGTTTAGCAATTTGTCCTAATGTCTAGACTCAAAATGGTTTGGTAGAATCATATCCAAAGAGTTAAAGCTCATTTCATTATCTTTACTTTGAAATTGCAATTTACCAACTTTACGTTGGAGTCATCCAGTTTTACACGCTCATGACAGAACTGCATAATATTATTCCCCTCTATCTTTGATATGTGGATATCTACCAAGTATTTTCTATCTGCGGTAATTCGGTTGCATACCGATGTCACCACCCGGCATACATCATTGGCCCCTCAACATATAGTTGGGATCTATGTGAGGAATAACTGTATTTCCGTCAATACGTCAAGCCCTTCGCATGGGGAGTTATTCAAGGCCAGTATGCTAATTCAATAAGGAACATTTCCAGGCATTAGGGGGAGATTTCAAGTACCATAAAGAATGCCAGGAAATTAGTGAAATGTTCAACACATTTCCGCCTCAAATCCATGTACTCAAAGATCTGAACCATGCGTTCAGAACATTTGCAACACATTGCAAATAACCTGCCAGATTCATTTACTGACTATAAAGGTGTCATACAATCCTACAATCCTGAAAAATATGTCAGAAAAAGTGGAGGTACCAACTAAAACCACTCAACTCCCCATTCAAAGCAACAGGGGGAGAAGTACGGCAATAATACATTAGGATTCAGCTTCTCGCGAGCAAGGATGTCAAGGCCTGTGAATCAGTAAATGCAAGTCAACTTCAAGTTGATAGACACCTGATGGGTAGTATACACCCAGTGGACGGGAAACCTCCACCAACCCAGGTCATAGTGCACAAAATGACTGGGACATCGGAATACCCGACTCAACCGCATTGGGAAATCGCGAGAAGTCACTATGGGTAACGATATTTTCATCAACTATATATTGATATATAGATTCTGGAGAAACATATAACCGGAAGTCTACAATTGTCGACATACATTTCTCAACTAGATTGCAAAACCTTACAAATGATTCAGATCCAAAGACCATGGCCATGGCAAAGTGTGATCAACACTCGGACTGAACTCAAGCAAAGGGTATGATCTAGGTAGAAATGATCTTGCTCAATAATGGGAAGGTATTCATAAGCAATACCTACACCAGTTTTCTTCTGGAAACAGAATTGAAAACAACCAGGTGGTGAAACAAAGAGCAAGTATTGTAGCGCAAGGGTTCACGCAGATACCCAACTATTCTCCGGAGGTGGAATCTCATTCCGATAACTTATATCATTGACGGTTCAAAATCATCTATCTCTGCAGTTGATAGATGTAGTGATTACATATCCATGTGGATCACTAGATTCAGACATATATGATTGATTTCCGATGGAATCTCAATTCCGAATCGAAATACAAAATGCAACATACATTGTGTAAATTCGGTAAGCCACCATACGACTTATTGTTGTCGGTACATACGGTACAACCGACGTAGTGAGATCCTTATACTCAAGGATTACTCCTACCATGATGATTATCCATGTGTTGTGTGTCTACAATGACGACACATGTAATCATCTAAGTGACGGACTTTAAAATGAAGGATTTGGGTAAACCAAAATACCGCTCGTTATTACTACAACTTGAGCACCTTCATTCATACATTATGGTATACTATGTTGTCTATATCCATAATATATTGGAGAAATTCATTGTGGACAAATCTTATCCATCCATAACTCTCATGGTAGTTCATTCTCTAGACATAGAGAAAGGTCTATTTAGACCAAGAGATGATGGAAATGAGATATTGGGACTCAATGTTCCATAATGCCATTGGATCCACCAAACACAATTGGTTGGTACTCAAGAATATCTTTGATATCTCCAAAGGCATCAAACATCTTGTCCTGGTTTTTCAGTTTCACAAAAATGTGAACACCGATATCATTGGATACATCGATCAGATCCCCACTATGTCAGATCGTAGACAAGCTTAGTGTTCCTACTAGGTGTGGTAGCCCCCTCATGAAGAGTCTTCGAAACAGACCTCATGGCAACATCCACCAACCATTATCTCAATGATAATGTTGCTTGTGTTGCCCGGATGCAAACAGGTTACTAATAAGCAATATCTTTATATTGCATATCTTGCAAGTCAAATCATGCAACTGATTTGTTCACCAAGTCTCTACCAACTTTTACATTCCAGAAACATGTTCATGGAATTGGTAGGTGACGACTTTGGAATTTGCAAGAATCAGGGGGGGTATCTTCCTAAGTTGTTCCTGTTCAATGCATCATATTATACTCTTTTCCCTTCATGAGTTTACTATACAGGTTCTCATAAAGGTTTTTAATGAGGTAATATCAACATAAGATCATATGTCATACTTTCTGTTTTCTCACCGGGTTTTTGGGAAAGTATATACGACATATTTATTGTCCTCTAAACTCTATGAGTTTTCTCGTATTGAGTTAAAAGAGACAATGACCAATATATGTTGTGCCATTTTCTCCTTATTTTTCCCACCGGGTTTGAAGGAGTTTTAGCAACATATCAAACACGTATCTCCTTACATTTTTTCCCACAGGGTTTTCAAGGAGAATCTTTATCAAGATGAAGTCTGCTCATAATCAAGCATTGATTAGGGGGAGTGTTAGGATTAATTAATGATTATTAATTATGGGATAATCCCTGCTTTCACTAACCGCAGGCAGTTGCATCTGCCACGTCGGTTCCCTACCGAATAGGCACCTCCCTAAACAGACGCCTTCCTAGTGGTGTCTCTTCCCTTTGTATAAATAGCAGATCTCATCTAATAAAGGATGCACCGTTTTCATTACTTCTCTCGTTCTACTCTAACAATCTTTTTGTATGAGAGGAGTTCCCCAGCCACTCATAGGCCGCCACGTGGCACTGCCGCTGGCCCGCCAGAGCCCAGCCGCCGCCGCCCTGTGCCCGCGGTTTTGAATTGTCTTAATTGATCGATGGTTACAGGCCCCTTTTATAGGATCCGGCTTGCCTGCTCCCTCCCCATGCTCCCATCCGTGCTCCCACTCCATCCTACGGCTGTCTTTTTCTCTTTTTTCTTTCTAATCTAATCATCTCCCCCTGATTTTAAGGGGGTGGGACCAGGCCTTATTTTGTTCCAATCAAATCATGCCACGTATGCAGGAGCACGGATGGGCGCACGCTGGGGGAGCAGGCAAGTCTCGTCCCCTTTTATATGTCCCGAAGAGAGACGACGATCCCTCGAGGAGGCGTCGGTTCCAGGAGATCGAAGGGAGACGTCGGTTGCGTGAAGGGGAGATTTTCCCCTAATTATAGAATTATTTTCAACACTCCCTCTAATCTACGCTCTACCATGTAGATCATCTTCACGATTGTCCGGGAAGCTCTATCATCTCAAAAGATTCTCCTTCAAAAGTTCTCATAAAATCTTTGATGAGATCCTGAAACATATACTCACAAAGAAAGATAGCATAATGTGATGTCATTAAAATGAGAATATCTAAGAAGAGACTCCCTCTAACACCTGCAAGTCTCTAAGTCTCCGCATACCAATTTCATGAACACATTTCTGGAATGTAGAATTTGGTAGAGACTTGGTAAATAAATCAGCAAGGTTGTCGCATGATTTAACTTGCATAATGTTTATTTCCCCACTTTTCTGAAGATTATGGGGAAAAAACCATTTAGGAGAAATATGCTTGGTGATATTACTCTTGATGTATCCTGTTTGCATCTGCGCAACACAGGCCGCATTATCTTCATAGATAATGGTAGGTGATTTTATCGAACCCACTCCACATGACTGTTGTATGTGATTTATCATTCTGCGAAGCCATACACATTCGCATGTTGCTTTAAATAATGAAATTATTTCAGAATGATTGGTAGATGTTGCTACCAGAGTCTGTTTCGAAGACTTCTATGATATAGCAGTGCCACCATGTAGGAACACGAAACCGATCTGAGATCTGGCATTATGGGGATCAGACAAATAGCCGGCATCTGCATACCCAATCATATCAGAGTTCTGATTTTTCTAGAACTGAAAAAATAGGCCAAGATCCTTTGTGCCTTGAAGATATCGAAAGATATTCTTCACTCCAGACCAATGACGTTTGGTGGGAGTTGCGCTATGTCTAGCAAGTAGATTCACTGCAAATGCAATATCAGGTCTTGTGCAATTTGCAAGATACATAAGCGCTCCAACAGCACTAAGGTATGGAACTTCAGGTCCCAACACCTCTTCTTCATCATCCCTTTGTCTGAATGGATCTTTCTCTACGTCTAAAGATCTGTTAGGATTAAATTAATAGGTTAATTAAAGAGATAATCCTTCCCTTGTAATCTGTACGTCGGTTGCAGTGGCAACCGTCGCGCCTCTCCCCCCTTCATGTCTACGAAGGGTCGCATCTCTCGATCATGTCTGTTCCCTTGTATATATACCGAGAATCATTCAATGGAATCGACAGTCCAATCATTTATTCGATTGTCTCTCGTTTACGGTGGAGCGATTCCATCGGCAAGACGGCTCATGGCGGAGCGATTCAGTCAGCGCGACGGCTCCTGGCTGCAGCATCGCTCGCCTGCGAGTTCGACGGCTACAGCCGTTGGTTCGGCGTGGTGGCGCGGCGGTCCTCAGCCCGGCGAAAGCGCTTCCAATAGGCATCTTCGCGCCGTGCACGGCCACGACGACAAATCTCTCGGTCTCTAACTGTCACTTCGATTCCTACAGGAATACAGGGGATAAACGAGAGAATGAAGAACAGGGTTGCAGGGGCATGCGCCATGTATGTGCATCCATCGAACCTTAAAGAGCATGAATCAAGAAAAGGTAGGATGCCTCACTTCATTACCATCTTCGCTGGACTGGTGGTGGCGCTCATCGCCATCTTGCCATCAGCGTCTGGCCTCGATCCCGCGCTGGACTGGGCGACCGGAACCACCGGCTTCGCGTCCCGCGACGGAAACGCGCATCTGCGCAGATCGGTGGCGCCGGCCCTCTACAGGGTCGCCCTTCGGCATGCGCGTCATGAGCGGCTCCTCCGACGCCGCAGTCGTTGATGTTGATGCAGTCGCGCCAAAGCGCCCCCGCCGCACGGCCGTGCCCGCGCCACACCCGTGGTCGGGCCCCTGCGCCAGGCCGAGGCCGCCCTCGCGCGCGCCCGCCCTGCACCAGGCCTCGCCCGGCCCCGCGCCACCGCGGCACCCTCGCCGCACACTGGCACTTGCAGGCGCCTCGTGGCCTCCGCCTTCACAGCGTCGAGCAACCGCAGCCCGCCGTCGACCAGCCGCACTGCCCGCGAGAGAACTTGGGGCCCAGCAGCGCTTGGGCCGTGCCTGGCATTCGCCTCCCCGACGACTCTGACGATGAATAGCGCGGCTGGAGTTCCTCCCGTCGCCCGTTATGCGGACGACCGGCCGTAGGTGCCTCCGAGGAAGAGCGCGACTGGAGTCCCTCCGGTCTTGGTCATGTGGATTGGGGATCGAATCTACTCCTTCTATGGATATCCCTGTCTACTCTTCCTTATCCATTGGGTTGACCAAGCTGCACGTGGCCGGGCTGCCCTACGTGGCATGTTTGCATGCGGTTGAGCCACCAGGAGCTCCTGCTAATTTGCATTATTTGCTTAAATCTAACAGCAATTCTAGCAGTGTAATTTTCCTATTTTAAACCCTGTTAATTACTGCATTTTCTGTTGAGTGTAACATTCCAGAAAATATGTGGTTATTGTATGTGGCATGTTCAATGTGTTTGCTTTTTAGCAATTCCTATAACATGTCCTATTAGTACAACGACATTGTTTTGCGATTGAGATTAAGTTTTCTCGCACAACATTTGCGATTGAGAAATTTCTTTTTCTCGCAAAATAATATCATTGCGGTTGAGATCAATTTTCTCTCGTAAAATATTAATTCACTCTGCTGAATTATCTTGCAACTTGATACAAGATCATCTCATTCAATTTGAGGTCTATACAATTCAAGTTTTACACTTGAGCATCAAGTTTACAACATCGTTATTATTCATTACATTAGTAGTGGTTTTCTGTAGAGTTCCTTGTATTCCAGAAAGTGATGTAATATATTTCCATGTTTCTTACATGTTGAGATTCATCACATCTATTATTTGCAATTGAGATTGTTTATCTCTCGCAAAGATAAATTCAGTACCTCTGCAGTATTGTTTCTCCGTTGAGTACGACGTATTCTGGAATATTCCTATGATGTATATATTTCCATGTTAACCACATGTCGAGATTAATACGTCTATTTGCAATTGAGATTTTCAATTTCTTGCAAATACATATGCAAAACTCAAGGTGTCATCTTAGCAATTTGAGATTCACACTAATAATTTCGAGCCACCTTCTTGAGATCTATTAATTTTGCAACATTAAAATGGATTTATATTACACAATCTGTAATATAAATAAATTATCGGTTTTTCACAGGAGATGATATGTTTTATGTGTTTACCACATTGCCATTCTTCATGAACATGTCACAGCGGTCGAGATTGATTTCTCCCGCACAACAAACTTGTAAAAAATTTACAATAACATCTCCCTCATTATATTAGGAAAACACAAGGTAATGAGTTGGATCTACTGCCCATGTGCAGCCTATCTCTATTACTATGAGATCTGTATGATCTTCAATGTGTTATGTTCCCACAATTGAGGTTGAGCATTTTCAAGTTATACACTTGAGTAAAAATTTTGCATTCTTATTACAAAACCCTGATGGTTTTTAATTTACTTCTTGTAAATTAATAATCTCTGGCTTGGCCCTATAAGTAACCGTTGGCTAACAATTTGAGGCTCTTGCCCTCAATGGCCACAACTTACTTAAGCGGGTCATGAACATCAAGATCAGTCTTGCATCCCATGGGATAGCGCGTGCAATCTAAGCCACGCCACCAGGACGCAAAGGACATCAAGGGTAATGGTTTTAAACTCAGTTCAAACCCTCAACCTGACACCATCAAGCTGTCACGAGACCCTATGAGCATGGAGAGCATGATGGTTGAATATGCATCTACCGACATGTTTGCAGACTATGAATTTAGTCCCTTAGTCTCCTTAATGATCTATTTATTTATGTCCATTTATGATGTTCTAATAAGAACATGATTATTGTTGTCATCATATATTGTATATGACAATATATTGTATCAGCACTTTGATACAAATACATTTCTATGTATTCTATATATCTGATAGTGATTTTCATATTGAGAATCTTCATGTCTATATATAGATTTCTATGGGAGTCAATCCGATGGAAAATGATATGTGCCTTGTGAATATATGCACCAGAAACTTTATACTCAAGGAAGTCCAATGTTTCCACTCTCATTGAGAGAAAGGAGATATTTAAATCGTTTGACGCGATGAGGTATTTGTTGGCTCAACTCGAGTCATATTTACTATCACTGTGGGTACTCGAGTAATGTCGAGATGCTTTATTGCTTCCCAGGTTTAACTCGTACCCTACTAAATTATGAAGGTATCCATCAAAATAGTTTCCATAGCGAGACTTATGATGACAACAACGAGAAATAACTTCTCTTTACCATATGCAACGGATATGGCAAGCACATTCCCTGTGTATCATCTGGATTGTACTACACATACGACACAACCCGTAGCACATGTTGTGTATGATATAGTTTTCCAGAATGTCTTGTACATGACAAACTTGGCATACTCGCCTTGGTCATCGAGACATTGAGTTGAAACTAAAACTATCAACAATTCCAATAGTTTATGTTTATTATGATGCTAAATTCTAATAACATTTGGATTTTATGTGCACTACAAGTGATACAGGGAAGCTAATTTTAAGGCTCGCACACCTTAAAGTCTACGTTGAACCACTCAGACTCCTTGAATGCATCAAGTCGAGGTAAGTGGCTCTTCCCAGCCATTGAGTAGACTATTCAGGTATTCCATGGTTCTAAAAGACATATCTACATGATGGTCTTAAGTGCGTGCTTTATTCACATGAAACCATTGGCTCATTATCCTGACATCGATTTCAAGCAAATCGAATGGATAACATTGCAGAATTCTCCTTGAGGGCTTTCTCTATGGCCTTTGGATTGAAGTTTAGCAATTTGTCCTAATGTCTAGACTCAAAATGGTTTGGTAGAATCCTATCCAAAGAGTTAAGCCCATTGCATTATCTTTACATTGGAATTGCAACTTGCCAACTTTACGTTGGAGTCATGCAGTTTTACACGCTCATGACAGAACTGCATAATATTATTCCCCTCTATCTTTGATATGTGGATATCTACCAAGTATTTCCTATCTGCGGTAATTCGGTTGCATACCGATATCACCACCCGGCATACATCATTGTCCCCTCAACATATAGTTGGGATCTATGTGAGGAATAACTGTATTTCCGTCAATACCTCAAGCCCCTCGCATGGGGAGTTATTCAAGGTCAGTATGCTAATTCAATGAGGAACATTTCCAGGCATTAGGGGGAGATTTCAAGTACCATAAAGAATGCCAGGAAATTAGTGGAGTGTTGAACACATTTCTTCCTCAAATCCACATACTCAAATATCTGAACCATGCGTTCAGAAGATTTGTAACACATTGCAAATAACCTGCCAGATTCATTTACTGACTATAATGGTGTCACACAATCCTACAATCCTGAAAAATATGCCGGAAAGAGTGGAGGTACCAACTAAAACCACTCAACTCCCCGTTCAAAGCAACAGGGGGAGAAGTATGACAATAGTACATCAGGATTCAGCTCTCGCAAGCAAGGATATCAAGGCCTGTGAATCAGTAAATGCAAGTCAACTTCACGTTGACAGGCACCTGATGGGTAGTATACACCCAGTGGACGGGAAACCTCCACCAACCTAGGTCATAGTGCACACAATGACCGGGACATCGGAATACCCGACTCAACCGCATTGGGAAATCGTGAGCAGTCACCATGGGTAACGATATTTCCATCAACTATATATTGATATATAGATTCTGGAGAAACATATAACCGGAAGTCTAAAATTGTCGACATACATTTCTCAACTAGATTGAAAAAACCTTTCAAGTGATTCAGATCCAAAGACCATGGCCATGGCAAAGTGTGAACAACACTCGGACTGAACTCAAGCAAAGGGTACAATCTAGGTAGAAATGATCTTGCTCAATAATGGGAAGGTATTCATAAGCAATACCTACACCAGTTTTCTTCTGGAAACAAAATTGAGAATAACGAGGTGGTGAAACAAAGAGAAAGTATTGTAGCACAAGGGTTCACGCAGATACCCAACTATTCTCCCGAGGTGGAATCTCATTCCGATAACTTATATCATTGGCAGTTCAAAATCATCTATCTCTGCAGTTGACAGATGTAGTGATTACATATCCATGTAGATCACTAGATTCAGGTATAGATAGTTCCCGACGGAACCTCACTTCTGAATTGAAATGCAATACCCAACATACATTGTGTAAAATCAGTAAGTCACCATAAGACTTATTGTTGTCGGTACATTTGGTACAACCGACGTAGTGAGTTCCTTATTCACAAGGATTACTCCTACAATAATGATTATCCATGTTTGTGTGTCTGCAATGACGACACATGTAATCATCTGAATGACGGAGTTTAAGATGAAGGATTTGGGTAAACCAAAATACCGCTCGTTACTACAACTTGAGCACCTTCATTCATACATTATGGTATACTATGTTGTCTATATCCATAATATATTGGAGAAATTCACTATGGACAAATCTTATCCACCCATAACTCTCATGGTAGTTCATTCTCTAGACGTAGAGAAAGATCTATTTTGACCAAGAGATGATGGAAATGAGATATTGGGACTCAACATTCCATAATGCCATTGGATCCACCAAACACAATTGGTACTCAATAATATCTTTCGATATCTCCAAAGGCATCAAACATCTTGTCCTAGTTTTTCAGTTTCACAGAAATGTGAACACCGATATCGTTGGATACATCAATCAGATCCCTACTATGCCAGATCGTAGACAAGCTTAGTGTTCCTCCTAGGTGTAGTAGCCCTCTCATGCATGAGAAGTCTTCGAAACAGACCTCATGGCTACATCCACCAACCATTATCTCAACGATAATGTTTCTTGTGTTGCCCGGATGCAAACAGGTTACATAATAAGCAATATCACTATATTGCATATCTTGCAAGTTAAATCATGCGACTGATTTGTTCATCGGGTTTCTACCAACTTCTATGTTCCAGAAATGTGTTCATGGAATTGGTAGGTGACGGCTTTGAATTTTGCAAGAATCAGGGGGAGTATCTTCCTGAATTGTTCCTGTTCAATGCATCATATTATACTCTTTTTCCCTTCATGAGTTCACTTTACAGGTTCTCATAAAGGTTTTTAATGAGGTAATATCAACATGAGATCATATGTCATACTTTCAGTTTTCCCCACCGGGGTTTTTAGGAAAGTATATACGACATATTTATTGTCCTTTGAACTCTATGGGTTTTTTGTATTGAGTTAAAAGAGACAATAACCATTATATGTTGCACCATTTTCTCCTTATTTTTCCCACTGGGTTTGAAGGAGTTTTAGCAACATATCATACTACAAAACTTCTCACATTTTTCCCACAGGGTTTTTAGAGAAGAGTTAATTCAAGGATGATTCCAGAGATGATCGGTTGCAAGGACAAGGAAGGATTAGGGGGAGTGTTAGGATTAAATTAATAGGTTAATTAAAGAGATAATCCTCCCATTGTAATCTGTACGTCGGTTGCATTGGCAACCATCGCGCCTCTCCCCTTGCATCTCTACGAACAGTCGCATCTCTCGATCGTGTCTGTTCCCCTTGTATATATACCGAGAATCATTCAATGGAATCGACAGTCCAATCATTTATTCGATTGTCTCTCATTTACATCTCAACAAGATCGAACCACCATGGGAGTTTTAGATGGATAGGATTTGTCCATATTGAATTTCTCCAATATTTTCTGGATATAGGTAGATTGGTGTACCATGATTCCCGAGGGAAGATGCTCAAGTTGAATACCTAAGAAAAATTTGGTTTTACCCAAATCCTTCATCTAAAATTCCATCTTTAGGTGATTGTGTGCTTCATCAATGTCTGGTGTGCTGCCGATGATGTTGAGATCATCAACATACACAGAAATGATGCAAAATCCTGCAGAGGACTTCTTGATGAAAACACATGGGCAATCAGCACTATTGGAGTAACCTTTCTGAAGAAGGAACTCACTGAGTCGGTTGTACCACATCCGTCCCGACTGCCTTAAGCCATATAATGACTTATTCAGCTTTACACAATACATGTTGCGTTTTGCATTTTTATTCGGGACAGAGATTCCATCAGGAACCTTCATATATATGTCCGAATCTAGTGACCCGTAAAGATATGCGGTCACGACGTCCATCAACTGCATAGATAGACGATTTTGCACTGCCAAAGATATAAGATATCGGAGAGTGGTTGCACTCATTACTGGAGAATATGTTTCAGTGAAATCAATGCTAGGTTTCTGCGTGAAACCTTGTGCTACAAGCCTTGCTTTATATCTCACCACCTCATTGTTCTCATTCCGTTTCCGGAGAAAAACCCATTTGAATCCCACAGGGAAAACACTGGGAGGTGTAGGTATTGCTTCAGTGAATACCTTTCTTTTGTTAAGCGAGGCAATTTCTGCTTGGATTGCATCCTTCCATTTAGGCCAGTCGAAGCGCTTTTGGCACTCAACGATAGACCTTGGATCATGATCAGTGAGAAGGGTATCTGCAATCTTTTCAGCAAAATATATGTCGACAGTCGTAGTCTTACGGTCAAATGATTCTCCAGAATCAACATAGTTGATCGAAATTTCCTGCACCCCTAGTGACTCTTCGTGATTTCCCAATACAATCGAGTCTGGGTGTTCCAATGTCCCAGTCAGTTTGTGCACACTGGAACTGGGTTGTGGAGGTTGCCCTTCCACTGGGTGTATACTACCCATCAGGTGTTTGTCAATGTTGAGTTGACCTGCATTTACTGACTCCGAGGTTTTTCTCCTCGATTTCCTTTGCTGCTTGCTAGAAGCATGCTCCGGTTAGAGGCCGTACTACTCCCCCTCTTTTTAGGAATAGGGAGTTGAGTGGTTTTTATTGGTACCTCCACTTTTTCTGGCGCGTTTCTGGCCGGGTTTAAGGATTTTGTAACACCTTTCAAATCAGTAAATGAATCTGGCAGATTATTTGCAAGATGTTGCAAATTAATGATCTTCCGAACTTGAAGTTCGGTCTCATGGGTGCGTGGATTAGAGGATGAAATGGAATGAGCATTCCAATCAATTTCCGGGCATTCTTTCTGGTACTTGAAATCTCCCCCTAATGCCGGAAAATGTTCCTCATTAAATATGCAATCAGCGTGACGGGCTGTGAACAGATCCCCAGTCAGGGGTTCCAGGTACTTAATAATCGACGACGATTTGTACCCCACATAGATCCCCAACTTCCTATGTGGGCCCATAGATGTCCGCTGTGGTGGTGAGATCGGGATGTATGCAGCACATCGAACTTACGCAGATGGGAAATGCTTGGAGGATTTCCATGTACCAATTCTAGAGGGGAAGAACTGTGATATGCAGTTGGCCTCAATTGTATCAAGTCAGCAACGTGTAAAACAGCGTGACCCCAACAAGAGGTTGGCAAGTGGCAATTCGTCAACAAAGGTCTTGCAATGAGTTTGATCCTCTTAATCAATGCTTCAGCCAAACCATTTTGTGTATGGACATATGGAACAGAGTGATGAACTTCAATCCCCAAAGCCATGCAATAATCATTGAAAGCACGTGAGGAGAATTCTGCAGCATTGTCCATTCGAATTGATTTAATTTGACTTTCATGATAATGAGCTTGCAACTTAATGACTTGCCTCATTATCTTGGCAAATGCATGGTTTCGTGTGGATAGAAGACACACATGTGACCATCGTGTAGATGCGTCAATCAGAACCATGAAATACCAGAAAGGTCTAGATAATGGCTGAATGGGACCACAAATGTCTCCTTGAATACGTTCAAGGAACTGAAGTGGTTCAGCTTGTATTTTGAGGTGTGAGGGCCCCAAAATTAGCTTTCCCGTGGCAAAAGATGTGCACACAAAATCAGAAGATTGAGGAAATTTTGACTCAAGCAAATTATGACCAATGGAATTGCTAGTAATTTTTCTCATCATCCCTATTCCAGGATGGCCTAGGCGATCATGCCAGGTTTGGAATGCGTTAACATTCTGAAAAATTACTTTGTATGCAACATGTTCCATGGGTTTGATGTACGTATAGTACAAACCGGCCGATAGAGAAGGAATTTTCTCATGTACCTTTTTGCCATATCCGTCATCTTTAGTAAAGAGTAGATACCCCTCTTTGTTGTCTTCATGGGTTTCAATATGAAAACCATTTTTATGGATATCTCGATAACTGATCAGGGTACGTGCAGAATCGGGATACAGTAAAGCATCCTCAATTGTCACATATGTACCACTTGGGAGGGTGAATATGGCACATCCAGTACCAACAATCACAGTATCGCGTCCAGCGATAGTTAGAATATCTCCATTCGTCTTTTTCAAAGTTTGGAAATATTTCATCTCCCTCAGTATGGAGTTTGTGGCACCACTGTCCACAAGGCATAATTCCTCTTCCATCGGATTGTCCCCGTAGAAAACTATATAAAACAAAGAATTTTCAATAACAAAACCTCATAGTAATATATAGAATACAATCTTTATTATATCAAATGTGTTGATACAATACAATATAAAGACAACAACAAGCTTATGTTCTTATTACAATCATCACAAATGGACATAATTAAGTAGAACACTAGGAGATTGAGGGACTAGTCGAAGTCGCCAAACACGTTGTTTGCGGTGTACTCAATCAACGTGTTCTCCATTTCAGCAGTAGCCTCAGGCAGATAAGGAATCACGGCATTGCTCGGTCCAGGAGGAACACACATCGTGCGAACCACCAGCTCCTTTTGCGCTATCCGGATGAAGGTTGAAGTTGGCTTCAAACCTTTTCCCTTGAGGTGCTTTGCGTCCCTGAGATTGCTGGTACAGCATAACCAGATGCTTGGGCATTGTGCACTTTTCAGTAGAATGCGTGGAGCATCCAAACTTGTTAAAAAATCTTAGATTTATCAAACCTGGGCTTTGAAGTGCCTTTTCCCTTGCCTGGGTATCTAGATCTTCTGTTCCCATTGCGCTTTCGCTTATGCTCAAAATTGGATTGTTTACCCCGAGGGGTACCATTAAACTTCTGTCTATTCGCAACATTCAGATGGACTTCAGGTAAAGGTTGTGCCCCAACTGGGCGCTGGGATCCATTCTTAGCGAGTAGCTCATCATGCTTTTCAGCCTGAAGTAACATGTGAATAAGCTCGGAATAGACAGTGTAGTTACGAGCACGATATTGCTGTTGGAGGATTCTATCTGAAGGGAGCATAGTAGACAAAGTTTTCTCTATATTCTCCCCCTCAGTAGGTTCCTTCTCACAAAAGCGCAGTTTGGACCATATCTTATGAACAACATGATTGTACTCACCGATGGACTTGAAATCCTGAAGACGAAGATGAGTCCAATCATGGAGTGCTTCGGGTAGGACTACTGCCTTCTGCTGTTCATACCTCGTTTTGAGGGCCAGAAACAGAGTACTAGGAGATTCCTCCTGTAAATACTCAGACTTGCGATCTGGATGAATATGGTGCCTTATGATGAATAAGGCAACATAGTTCTGCTGTTCTGTCAGTGGCGTGGCCCCATTCGGTAGAGGAGTCTCCGGGGGTTGTATTGCACGCGCTATCCCACGGGACGCAAGACTGATCTTGATGTCCATAGCCCATGTAGGGTAATTGTGGCCATTGAGGGCAAGCTCCTCAAACTCTTTGGCAGTCATCTTCGCCTACATGGGAAACCAGAGATAATTAATTTACGGGTGGTAAATTAAAAACCATCATGGTTGTGTAATAAGAATGCAAAATTTTGATACTCAAGTGTAAACTTGAAAAATTCTCAACCTTAATTGTGTGAACATAACACTTTGAAGATCACTTAGATCTCATAGTAATGGGCTACATCGCCATTACCTTGTGTATGCTACAATTCAGATATAAGGAATACACATTGGAGGTAATCGTTTGTCGAGAATGACAAAGCGTAGACCTCATAGTAAGAGAGGATAGTCTGCAAATGAGCAGTAGTTCACAACTCATTCCCTTGTGATTCCAAATAAGATGAGGGAGAAGCATTCAAAAATTTGCAAGTTTGAAATGCGAGAGAAGATCTCAATCGCAAAGACATGTTCGATAAAAATGAGATGTGATAAACACATGGAACATGTCATTCTTCCTAGATGAAATCCGGTACTTTATTTATATTATCAATCCATTACATAATATAAACACACCTACTAATAATTACACAAGTCCTAACATAGAATGAATCTAGAACAGGACTAAAATGTAAGTAGTAGTCAATCTATGTACTAAACAGTACTAAACATAGACTAAAATTGCACAAATACAATAATTAGTACTAATGATAAGAAAACAGAGAAAAGAAAAAAAATCCACACATCTGGCCGGCCCACCCGCCACAGCAGCGCACAGGGGAGGACACAGCCACCGCGGGCGCCTGGGCCTGGGCCTGCCCGGCCTTTGGCTGGCCCACACGCCGCCGCACCGCACAAGACAGGGGGGAGTGGGCGGATCAGATAAGGGTCGGAGTATCCGAACCCCGCACCACCACCTCTGCTCGATCCCCATTGTCACACGGCGGCGCCGGCGGGAGGAGTGGCCGCCGCAGGCCCTCGCGATTCCGGTGATCACCGGCGTAGCACCGACGACCCCTCCTCGTCCGAAGAAGAGTCGACGACGACGTGATCCATGCGAGCAGTTCCTGGTGCGGTGCTGGCGAGTCCGAGGCTCGCCGGAGCCCACGAACCGGGGCGGCGGCTGGGACGACGGTCGATGGCGGTGACGGTGCGCCCTAAGCGTCGTGCGTCTTGGTTGCTCGAGCCCGCAGCCGTCTCCTGCTGAGGCGTGGCGATGGCGTCAGCGCCCTCCATGCCGGCTCCAAGGCGGACTACTCCGGAGGCACCGGTCGGCGGGGAGATGAAGGCGAGCACCTCCTCCTCGTTCACGACGACGCGCATTGGCACAGGGCAGTATCCGGGCGGGCCAGCGGCCTCGGCTACGGGTGTTGGCGTCGACGGCGCGAGCCTCGCGGCCGGCGGAGGAGGTGGTGGAGGCGGAGATCCAGGGGGCGGTGCAGGCGCGGCTGCAGCCTTGTGCACCATGGAGGCGCTCGGGCCGGCCACTAGCCAGTGGTCGAACCACATGGGCGCCTGGCCACGGGCGCAGGGAGCACCATCGTGGTTGTGTCCAGGGGCGAGGGGAGCACCGCGGGGGGCGTGTCCAGCGGCGCTGCGGTTGAATCGACGGATGGCTTGCATCCGGCGACGGAAACGGCGATGGCCACCAACTCCATGGTGGCGAAGGGCAATGAGGCGGTAGCGGCGACCGTCCTTGCGGATCAGACGGAGGAAGAAGGAGACGAGGCCTGTCATCTCACCTGCGGCGAGTGCTTCCTCTCTTCTCCTTTCTTTGTTGCCTTTCGCTCTCGCTGGCTGTTCTACGTGCGTGATAATGTGTTTTGAATCAGAATGATTGTCTTAATTGATCGATGGTTACAGGCCCCTTTTATATGTCCCGGAGAGACACGACGATCCCTCGAGGAGGCGTCGGTTCCAGGAGATCGAAGGGAGACGTCGGTTGCGGGACAAACCGCAATGACGGTTTGGGCAAGGGGAGGTTTTCCCCTAATCACAGAATTATTTTCAACAGCCGCCACCTCGCGCCGCGCCGCGCCACCTCGCCGCCCGGCTCGCCGGCCTGCTCCTTCGCCCGCGCCGCCGCGAGGTCGCCGGCCCCGCACCTTGCCCTGCCTCCTCCAGTCTCCGGCTCCTCATCCGCACCTCATCGGCCGGATCTGCAACTCTGGCGAGCTCCTCCAACTCCGGCGACCTCCGACGTCGACGAACCTCGTTCCACGCGCCCGGATCTAGATCTGAAACCTAGATTGACCTTCTATTTTTACTAAGTCTGCAATCTCGGTGGTCCGTTTTGTGCATATGAGATATCAAAATGTTCATCTGATTGTGCTCTTCATTTTGTTCCATTGCACCATGCTTGTTTGAGTTCATCTTGATGCCCAAATTGCTGTTGCAAGAGTGCTATAAAATGTTAGTTCCTGTTTATTATCAGTTTATGAACATTTGTCATTTTTGCCACGATTATTATGTGCCTCCTATAGACTTGATCTCTACATGTGTTTTGGGCTATGCCATGCCATCTTCACAGGGGTGTATGCCATATATTTTTGTGATCAATGTGGTGACTAACACATGCATGCAAAGTAGCTCTCGTAATATTGCTGATTTCAGGGACTTAGAATTTCACTAAGTTTTTTCCCTGTTGTTATTTGTATGCCATGTATTCATGTTGATACAGAGTGATCCATGCTTCTTTTGGGTATATTCGGTAAGGATGATTTGGGCATATGGTTATGCTCTATCCATCCATGTCCTTATTTGCATTTATGGAGTACCCTAGCATGATTCAATCTTACTCTACTTTTGCTGTAAAATGTTCCTGACAGATTGTTTACGTGTTAATCAATTTTGCTAAGGTTGTTGTAGTTGATCCTTGCATGCTATGAGATGGTTCTTGCCATGGTTAGCTTCTTGAACATGTCTTCTTGCTGAGTGTATGCTTAGCTTGTCATGCAATGGCTTGTGTGGAGTGCATCGAGCTCGCAAACATGCCTATGTAACTCTGTTTTTGCCATGTCCAGTTTTCTGCTAAGTCTGAATCTGTTAACGAAACTTGCTATGTTTACATGGGTGCCATCATATCTTCTGATCCCTTTTGGCTTATGGTCAGTAAGGGACTTTTGTTATATGCTTTGAGTAGATTCATGCCATGCCTTTATTTGCTATGTTCTGTCCCTATAGCATGTTGTTATCTTGCTCTAAACTTTGCTTCCTGATGTTAATTCCTGACATGTTATTTTCACTAAGTCTGTGAAGCTGATATCTTTTGCACTTTTGCCATGCTTGTTTGAACCTGCTATTGTGTGATTTAGCCGTAGCTCAGTGTTCATCTTTTGTCAAGCATCTTGAGTAGATCACTACCATGTGCTTTATTGCTATGTTAGAGTGTAGTAGCTTAGTTTCTTGTTGCATTTTAGAGGCATCGTGCTGTTTATCGCAGAATAGTGCCATTATTGTTTTGCTAGCCATTTGCAAATCGTGCATCCGATTCCGGTGATCTTTATATCGATTTCGACCGAAATCAACTCATCTTTCCAGCGGCGCACTTGGTTTGCCAAGTTGAGGCCTATTTCAATCTTTTCCTTCCGGAGCACGCATATGCATTGCATATTACATCCCGCATATCATGCCATGTTTTGCATCATGTTGCTTGCGCATTGCACCATGGTTGATTGTGATTTCTTTTGCTTGTGTTCTTGCCTTGGGTAGAGCCGGGAGACGAGTACATGATCTAGGAACCCGTTGAGTACGCTTACGAGGATCAAGGTTACGTCAACTCGGAGAACTTTGCAGGCAAGATGACCATACCCTCGAAATCACTTCTATCTTTGCTTGCTAGTTGCTCGCTCTATTGCTATGCCGCGATACCTACCACATGCTATATCATGCCTCCCATATTGCCATGTCAAACCTCTAACCCACCTTGTCCTAGCAAACCGTTGTTTGACTATGTTACCGCTTTGCTCAGCCCCTCTTATAGCGTTGCTAGTTGCAGGTGAAGATTGGAGTTTGTTCCTTGTTGGAACATGTTTATTTTTGGGATATCATTATTATATCTTGTTTACTTTAATGCACCTATATACTTGGTAAAGGGTGGAAGGCTCGGCCTTATGCCTGGTGTTTTGTTCCACACTTGTCGTCCTAGTTTCCGTCATACCGGTGTTATGTTCCTTAATTTTGCGTTCCTTACGCGGTTGGGTTATAATGGGAACCCCTTGACAGTTCGCCTTGAATAAAACTCCTCCAGCAAGGCCCAACCTTGGTTTTACCATTTGCCACCTAAGCCTTTCGGCTCCTTGCTTGTCTTTTCTCTCGTGCTATGATGCTCATGTCTGGCGTATTTTATGAATGTCTACGTACCTTTGTTGTACAAGTCTTGATACTAACATTTCACAATAATTATTAATATCCCTATCCATGGTATTATTTATTTATTTCTAGAGATTTCTTTCTCATAGTTGTTATATTATATCCTTACCCAAATTTATATCAGGCATTCTTATTTGGCAGATCATGGTGGTGACGACAGCCATTTGGATGAGCAAATGCATGATCTGTACAATGAAGTACAAAGTTTGTCAGACATTCTTGATAAAGAGTTGATATATCTAACTATCTAAGGTGTGCCTGATTGTACTAAATGTTGTTCGCTTGCTTCCTTGACATGTAGATGGTTTTCATTAACATCTCATCTCTATGTAGTGTGATAGCTACCATTGTTGAAGTACAAGATGGTGAAAATGTGCAGAATCATATTTCAATGGCTAAAATGTTAGAAGTGAACCAGGAAGTTAGTACCACCAAAAGTAAAAGGAGTGTAAGGGGATCTCAGATGTGTAAATCATATTGCTCAGTTAGAGCTTCCTAGGAGTTATTCGTGCTATTTTTTCATATGATATCGTTGACTGCCATTTTTTTTGTAGGAGTAGATCTCAATGTGCAGCTTATTGTTGCACCTAATTTTTTGTACTCTTTTTGTTATCTCCATTTACTTCATTCTACAATTATGCTCCCGTTTTTTTTCTCCTACACGAGATGCATTTCATGAATGTGCACTCTACTTTTGCTGTATCTATCTTTTTCAAGAAGCAGCAACAAACTTCTTCCAGTGATATTACATAGCTATCCATTTTCCCGTGTTAACTTAGATTGAAAAAGGGAACTGAAAAGGCGCCAACCTATCACACACTGCACCATCCCATTTTTACAATATATTTTGCCTTACCACTTTAGCTTGGTAACTTCTACAGAGATGCTAGAATTATGTGGGTTTAGAAGACTGTAGATCCAAAGGGTTCAGTTTTGTTTCTTTTAAGAATCAGCAGGTAGCGTTACCATGGCAACTTAAAACATTAGTTTGTACTTAGAACTAAGTTTTGAGTTTATTTGAACTGCTATTTATCATCTTCGTTTGTTATTTATTCACACAATGCACAAACTGCCATTAATGAATCGATGGTGCACTCTCTTTTGCTTGTTGCTATGTATATCTAATTCTGGAGTTAAAAAACCAGCTTGATGTGATGATAATGTATGTTTGCTTTTCTTGTTCAGGAAAGTG
Organism: Triticum urartu; assembly: GCF_003073215.2. Lineage (NCBI taxonomy): Eukaryota > Viridiplantae > Streptophyta > Magnoliopsida > Poales > Poaceae > Triticum > Triticum urartu. The sequence goes on along the minus strand of NC_053027.1, from coordinate 435,363,744 downwards.
GCTTGGCAGCCGCCAAATTCGTACATTGAATTTTTAGGTTCATATCAGTTGACTGATCTTAATGGGAGTGCTATCTTAATTATGAATGTTCTTTCCTGATGTACATGAATGACACTTTCTGGTTTGTCAGTGAATAATTTGTTGGTCTCTTGATAAGAGGTGTATGAATGTGATTTAAAAGAGACCAACATTAGTGTATGAATGTGATTTAAAAGAGACCAACAAATGTTTGATTAGTGCTGTTGTTTGTTGCTTACATAAAGTGGTGTTATATTTTTATCGATCGTCGATTGTCTGCACTATTAATGCGTTAACAACTACGGAAGCTTGATAAGTGCACACAATAACGCCTCAAGAGGCGCCACCAGATGGCGCCCCAGCCACTAGTTCAGACTCAAGGTAGAACTTTGCAGGTTCTAAGAATATGGATGGTTTGAAACAGAAAAATTCACCTACAGTCCTTGTACTTGTGCTGGCGTGGCGTTGACTTACACGTCACGTGAACGGTTGGAATACTCTCAGTCCTGAGAACCTGAAATTTATTTTGAGAGTTTCAAAAATGACACAACATAAATGATTATTTTAGTCCAACTCAATATGAGAACTGTTTGAATTAATTAATTATGTTTAATTAATAGGGAATCTACTTCAAACACTGTGCGGTTGCATAGGTGTCTCTCTTTCAAACCGCTGCATCCCTATAATTAGCAACCAACCTAGGATATGACTGCCTGTTCGACGCTTCCAGTCGCATATAAATTGTACTTTTTCTATCATTCAATATAAGTTGATTTTTTCACTCAAACACGTTATCACCACGCTCTGCCGGGAGCCACGCCGACAGTGAGATACCTGGCCTCACCTCTTTCTTCCTTCGCCTCATCCGTGAGGACGGCCGCCGCCGTCGTTGCTCAGCCTGTGGCCATCATGGAGTAGGCGAACACCGTCGACTTTGCCAGGCTGTAACACCGCCTCCGCCGATCTGGACGCCGAGGAGCTGGACTTGGCCACCATGCCGCCATGCCCCAACGATGGCCAGCCCCAGCTCGCGGCTCCAGCGCGGATTCCCCTCCATCGCCGGCTGACGAGCCCGGCTTCTTCATCTTCGTGTTGTTTCGAAACGGTGCCGGAGGGATGACCCAAGCCGCTGGCCCGACGCTGGTCGCGTAGCCTGGAGATGAAGACGTTGGCCCGGGTCGCAGCGCCACCGAGCCTCCGCGACCCTCCACCTCCGTGCCGGATGAGGCACCGCCATCCCCGCACACTGTCACCCCACGCACGGTCACCCGACCGTGCCTCCAGGACTCCGCAAGCATGGAGGGACGCCGCTGCCTCTTCGGTCGCGCCATTGCCGCCATCGACCGCCGCCCTAGTCGTCGCTCCGGTCTCGCCCCTGATCTACCCAATGGCGCCGCTGCCGGCGCCATCGACGTCTCCTCATCCGAGGAAGATGGAGGCGTGCCAGCAAGTCACCTGCGAGCAGCAGCGTATGCGGCGGCGGCACCCAGGCGTGGGTTTGGTCAGGATGATTGGGGATCACTCGATACCTATCCGCCTGGTTAAAAGGCCACCGACCGCCCCCTCTCCAGTCGGGCCGTGGGTCTGGCCTAGATCACCCCTGGCTATGGGCCGATTTCATAGAAAGTTTTTCTCTCTCCGGATTTTCTCCTGTATAATTCTTGTAACAGTAGTTTCAGTAGTATTTTCTCACTGTTTAGTACTGTTTAGCCTATGTGCATGTTGTTATTTACATCCTAGTCTGGTATTTACATTTAATCTATTTTTAGGACTTGTGTAAATATTTGTAGGCATATGTTTACATTATATAATGTATTTGATAATGTAAAATAAAGTACCAGGCATTATCTGGAAATGACATGTCCAATGTGTTTACCACATACCAATTTTCTAGAACATGTTCCAACGATTGAGATTAATTTCTCTTGCACAACAATCTTGCAAAATTTTGATATACACCTCCCTCATTATATTTGGAATCACGGTCTACGTTTTGTCAATTCAACAAATGATTACCTTGAATGTGCACTTCCTTATATTTAAATTGATAACAAGGTAATAGAAACGAGCGCATCTACTAACATTGTCAGATTATGTAGCCTACTAATGTGATATCCATGCGATCTTCGACGTGTTATGTTCAATCAATTGAGATCTACATTATTCAAGTTCTTCACTTGAGTATCAAATTTTGCACCCTATTACAATACAACCATGGCGATTCTTAATTTACCCTCCATAAATTAATTATCACTACTGCAGGATGCTGCTAACGCGGCACTACGATCAGAGAACCTTCGACAAAACCGTGTGCGGTGCAACAATCACAAACGGTGGTGTAAAAACCTGTCAAAAAAGGTGAAAATGTTTGCGATGACGGATGCATCAAATACAGTTTAGATTTTAGTTGCGTGTGCGATGCAGGGCATATGGTTCAATCCAATTAACTATTTGCAATGAGGAGGAACAAAAGAAACGGGCAACCAGATGAAGGTGTGTGCGATATACAACATATGGTTCACTCGGATGAACTGTTTGTGATTAGGCAACACAAAAGAAACGTTCAGCTAGATCAAGGTATGTGCGATATACGGCATACGGTTCATTCGGATGAACTGTTTGTGTTTAGCCAAGAGAACAGAAACAATTCAACTTAACAAGACGTGTGTGATATGCGACAAACAGGTTTGTAATCAGAAACGTGTGGAAAGACCAATAACAACACAGACGATTCCTGTTAACAAGTCATGTGCGTTGTCAGCAAACGATTGCTGGTATACAATTGTCAGTGATTGATGAAATCATCATCGACGGGTTCCATTGTTTAGTCTGTGTGCGATGTGATTTGCTCTGTCTATAGAGCATCAACATATATACTTAAAAAGACAGCATTGCAAAACCAAATTAAGCATACAATTACACAAGTAACTACACACATAACATTTCCACATACCAAAGTAAGCAATTACATGCATACTAAACTAGGAGAAACGAGGATCTAATCATCTACTTATTGTTGCGATGATGCTTGCCATTGCTCTGCCTCCGGCTGGATCCCTGGCCTTTTTGGGGAAGGATGCACTTCCTCATGTCAATGATCCGCCTATACATGTCATAGCTCGTGTATGCCTCCTTGGCCGTGTACACGACGTGAGCTTTGTCGAGTATCTCCATCGAGGCTGAGTGCCAGGCACGCCTGTCCTTGTTGCAGGAATCCTTCATGTCTATGTAGTAGGGGTCGATGATGGCCTCAGCGAGGTGAACCAGTGAGTCCTTCTCATGCTCCTTGCTGTCCCAGATCTTGTATTAGCCCTGGATGTTGACAAGATTCTGGCAGGCGATGCCTGAATTCTTGAGTGCCTTTACATCGTTGGTGATGTCCACCGTAGCGAACATGTAGTGAGGGATGTTGACAAACTGGCGAAATGCTCGCAAGGCCTTGTGGCCAGGCAGTAGTGGTAGACGAGGACGTGGTGGCGCATGCACATCTGGGCGAAGACGACCTTGGGATGAGACCCGGCACGAGCGCGGGTGTACTCGAGGTCGAACCCGACCACCTTATACTTCTCCTCCGCAAGCAACAATTCCATGATGTGGATGGAGTGATCCATCCAGACCGTGTCGTTGGTGTACACCACCGAGAGGTTCGTGAACCTTCTGTGGGTGTCACCACTACATGCATGGTGAACTGCTGCTCGTCGTCGGTAGCCGCTCGGAGCGCCATTGGAGCCGCGCAGGATACCCTCTAAGAATTTGTCGTGGTGGGTGTGCTTCTTGCAATGGTGGGGTGCGATCGAAAGGTTGAAGAGACACAAGGGTTAAATGGCCGCTGTAATAAATGGGGGCCAGTCGGCCTGTAATCATCACGTCTTGTCACTATGTTCATAGCGGAGGATTCCAGTGCACGCTTGACAACACCGCACTGCACGCATTTCGTTTGACCACGCGTGGGCTCGAAGAGGCGCCAAATGTATCGTCGGTGAGCCTGTTCCCACGCTACCGCGCAAGCTTCCCGCCCGGCTAGTTTGGCCACGCGTCGGCTAGAAGAGGGACAAATCATGGGCGTTTATTGGCAAAAAGTTTTGTAAAAACAAAGTGTGTGGAATGACTTCGGTCATAAGTTTATCTGTGTGTGATGAGGTCAAAGTTACACAGAAAGGTGATGATGAACACTCGAGTGCGATAATTAATTCTACGCTCTACAGGGCACATGGTTGAAGAAACCAACTGTGTGCAATAATGTCGAAGACCGCAGTCGAGTTAGCTATACAGATCATGTGTTGTGAGACTGACAAGGTAAACAGATCCGAGAATGGTTAATAAAATCTAAGACCATTGCATATTAAGGTCAAAATAGTGCTACCAATATACGAGTCCCATATGATGCCATTTCAACGATTGTGCCACAAAAGCTCGAAATATTACAAGGTTCAAATTTCAGAGTTATATGGCTCAAATTCAAAGATTACAAGGTTCAAACTGATATTAGAAATGAAATTCGGCTCATCAGCTGCAAACGCTCGCGCTGATCCGCTGAACATGGATATCAGAGTGGTTCAAACTACTATTACCACTTCTAAGTCTGGTTTCGAAACCTCAACATTTTTGCAAAGGGGTCAGCCACTGAGAAGTCATGTATGGGGTTGACACGATGACTTCTGATTACTCTGTCATCTGAAGTTCCAAAATGAAATTCAGCATTTTCGGAGCCTGTTCCATTCTGCCGCAGGCGCCGGCGCTGATCAACAAACCATTCATTTTTGCGAAATAAATGTAGGGCAAACCTTGTTACCATCAGCATCTTTGCTCTGAAAACAAAGAACCTGGCGAATATAATCTCCGGTAAGGTCCCTCGGTAAGAGTTCAAAGTAATTTCTGAGAGATGCAGATCTAGGCATTCAACATGATTGTTATATTGTATCACATTATCCACCACTGGGTCTAATCTAATCTGCAAAGGAAGAAAACATGTTAGTGCCTACAGCAATTTTGAACATGGCTACATGCCTATTTGGTTTACAGGATTTGTAAAATGCACTAACATGCCATCTTCGATCTGACTTGATTAACATGGGAATTTGATTACATTCTAGAAAAAATGTAGCCTTCTTCACAAGAGGTTGGAGTGGATGAAAAGTTCCCTAAGAAAACTAGTACAGATGAATCCAAAGGAGAAATGCTTATGGATTGTAACCATATGGATCAAGCAACCAATATGGGGGGGGGCATGTATGTACTAAAATCCTCCAAAAGAATCCTTCAAAAATCGTAGTACATTGTCATTGTAAACTTGGAAAAAGTGTCAGAAATTGAACTCCCTTATGGTTAACATTTAACAGGAAAGGAACATCACCTCGATATATAGCTTCTCCAGGCACGAAAAGCATCTCAGGAAACTGACAACTTGCACTACTACAGGATGCTGCTAACGCGACACTATGATCAGAGACCCTTCGACAAAACTGTGTGTGATGCAATAATTGCAAACGGTGGTGTAAAAGAACCATCAAAAAAGGTGCAAAATGTTTGCGATGGCAGAGCCATCAAACACTGTCCAGATTTTACTTGCGTGTGCAATGCAGGGCATACGGTTCAGTTCAATGAACTGTTTGCAATGAGGCGGAACAAAAGAAACGGGCAGCTAGATGAAGGCGTGTGCGATATAAAACATACGATTCACTCGGATGAACTATTTGTGATGAGGAGGAACAATATAAACGGGCAGCTAGATAAAGGTGTGTGCGATTGAGGGCATACACTTCAGAAGGATTAACTGTTTGCGATTAGACAACAAAACAGAAACGGGTCAGCCAGATCAAAGTGTCTGTGATTGATGGCATACACTTCACAACAAACTGAAATAGTTAGATAGATCAACGTGTGTGCGCTAGACGGGCACACACATTCTAATTAAAAGAAGCGTGTGTGATGGTAATAACGAGCGCCCACGGTTGTTGGAACAAGATGTGTGCTGACATTGCCTATTGCGGTGCACCCTATGGTGCAAACGCCACATACACAACCGAGAAGGCGTACATGCCCATGTTACGCCTTCCGGGAATAGTGCCGCACTTATAACCGTCAGTAAATTTTGAGCATGCGTCCCTGTTACGGCATATCTCTCTCAAGGTAGTTTTGGTGATTGATGACAACATGTTTGCGGACTAATCTTGTGCTTTGAATAATTCACAGATTCTCCCCTGGCACGAGACGCCTTCTTACCCTCGGAGTGTATTTCAAGACGGTGTAGCTCTTTCATTTCTTTCTCGGTGGACTACTTGCGTAGAGGGCACCGTACTATCAAGAGGGGGTCCGCTGGGGTTTTGCATGGGTGGAATCATCATGTACACATCTGCTTCTCACCTTCCGAGCATTTCCTTTCCATTGAAGAGATCTCTCATCTCTTCCTTGTCCTATCTGGGTCTAAGCGGTAGTACCGCGCACCCAGCGGTAGTACTGCTGAGGAGCCAAGCGGCAGTACCGCTCCGCAGCGGTGGTACCGCCCTTGGCTCCACAGCAGTAGTACCGCCGGGGGCCTGGCACCTCCGCCGTGTCCTTAGCATTTTTGAGAGATCCCTTCTCTCTCTCTCTTGCCCCAGCGGTAGTATCGCACTGCCTGCGGTACTACGGCCGAAGGGTCACAAGCGGCAGTACCGCTCCACAACGGTACTACCACCCTTGTCCCCACTGCCGTAGTACCGCTGGGTAGTCTGGCTCCTACCGCCTCGATTCGAGAGGTCTTTTTCTCGTGTTGGGTTTTGCGGCACTAGTCACGGTTGTAGTGGCGGTAGTACCGTTCCAGGAGCGGTAGTACCGCCCTACCACCGCGGTAGTACCGCTATTGGGGTCCGTTCCCTACTAAGTCTCCTCAGCGCGGCAGTACCGTCGCCTGGCGGTAGTACCGCCCCCACTCAGCGGTAGTACCGCCCTGTGCGGGGCTGTTTGGTGGGGGGGCAACGGGATTGTTGCCCCCACTATAAAAGGGAGTCCCCTTCCTCCTTCTCACCTACATCTTCCTCCCCCCAAAGCTCCATTTATTGCTCAAGCTCCATTAAATAGTCCAAGCTTCATTTCCGCCCGATCTATCTCTCTAGCCAATCAAATTTGTTGATTTGCTCGGGAGTGGTTGAGAAGGCCCCGATCTACACTTCCACCAAGGGATTTTTGATTCCCCCACTCATCCCTAGCGGATCTTGTTACTCTTGGGTGTTTGAGCACCCTAGACGGTTGAGGTCACCTCGGAGCCATATTCCATTGTGGTGAAGCTTCGTGGTCTTGTTGGGAGCCTCCGATTAAGTTGTGGAGTTTGCCCCAACCTAGTTTGTAAAGGTTCGGTCGCCGCCTTCAAGGGCACCAATAGTGGAATCACGGCATCTCGCATTGTGTGAGGGCGTGAGGAGAATACGGTGGCCCTAGTGGCTTCTTGGGGAGCATTGTTCCTCCACACCGCTCCAACGAAGACGTACTTCCCCTCAAAAGGAAGGAACTTTGGTAACACATCCTCGTCTCCACCGATTCCACTCTTGGTTATCTCTTACCTTTACTTGTGCAAGCTCTTTATTGTTTCTACCCTTGCTTGCTTGTATGCTTGTTGTTATTGCATCATATAGGTTGCTCACCTAGTTGCACATCTAGACAACCTACTTTGATGCAAACTTTTATTTGGTAAAGAAAAGCTAAAAATTGGTAGTTGCCTATTCACCCCCCCTCTAGTCAACCTTATCGATCCTTTCAGTCCCGTCAACCTTATCGGGTGAATCCGATCTCGTCTACGGGAGATGGGGGAACTTCGGTCTCTCGTGAGGAGTTCAATGTGGCCTTGGAGACATTGAAAACCTCCATGACGACCGAAGTTGAAAGCATGTTTACTAAATTTCTTGAGGGGCTTAAACTTTCCACCGCACCGTTGAAAGTGGGTGATCCCGCCAACAAGGTGTCGGATGCTATCCCCGACAAGGGGGAAGCTAGTAGTGAAAAGGCTCCTTCTTCTAGTGGCAAGAATGGCACCGGCATCTTTGCCCATGTGGAACCACCACTTGTTTATGGTGGACCGGTTCCCTCCACTCATTTGAATCATGCCGGTCCTCCCCCTAAGATTGTGAAAAATGAGGATTTTGATTCTTGGGTTTACCGCTTTAAACGTCAACACTAACCTTTGGAGAATCATTGAAGAAGGTTTCTATCCACATGATCCAAGAAACTTCACTCCTCGAGAAGCCGCGGACAATCAATTCAATGAGAATGCTCTCTTCATCATTCAAGATGCAATTCCACCCGAAGACCTACCTCATCTTCGTCCCTTCGCATTGGCCAAAGATGCATGGCATTGTGTCGTGTCTCTCTACCGGGGAAGCGCAAGCATTCAACGCTCCAACTATAAAGTGGTATAAGATGAGGCCGATGAGTTTGCAATGAAGGAAGATGAAGAACCTCGTGAGCTTTATCGGAGAGTAACCAAACTCGCGGTCTCACTACGAGATCACGGGAGCAAGGACATGGATGACAATTGGATCAAGCGCAAATTGCTCAAGGCAATGATGCCCTACCACAAGGCCATGTCCTCCGTCATTCGTCAAAGACCGGACTTCCACACTTTGACCTCAAGCGAAGTGTTGGATGAGTTTGTGGCCATGAACATTTTGGACAAGACCGCCGACAATGCGGTGCTCCGTTCTCAACGGGCAAAGAAGCCTAACCTTGCATTGAAGGCCAAGCTCACCGTGGAAGAAGAAGAAGAGGAAGAAGAGGAGAGCAACCCCGAAGATACAAAGTATGCATACCATGAACACATGGCACTTGCTTCAAGGCAATTTTGGAGCAAGAAAAACTCGAGGCCCAGCTTTAGCAAAAACAACTCGAGTGGCACAAGGGGCAAGCAACGTGTAAGAACTTGCTACAATTGCGGCAACGTGAGCCATTTCGTTGCGGAATGCCCGTATGAGAAGAGGGAAGACAATGGTGGCAAACTCATCCGAAAGGACAAGGCCAAGTCGTTCCCCAACAAGAACAACTTCACCAAGAAGACTCCTCCCAAGGCCTTGGTTGTGCAAGAAGAGTACAATGAGGATGATGACGATGATGAAGATGATGAGTCGGTCGCCATGGCCTCCGTTGCCATTGCAACAACGTCACGGGTGTCTCTCTTCGACTCACCCAACTAGAGCATCACCGCCAAGTGCCTCATGGCTAAAGCCACCAACAAGGTGTTTGCTTCCGGAGGTGGATCATGGCTGCTCGATAGCGGAGCAACAAATCATATGACCGGAAGCAAGGACTTGGTGGTGGACGTGCACAAAGTTCCATCTATGCCCACCAATGTCGAGTGGGGTGACGCCTCATCCTCTAAGGTATTGGGACTTGGCAAGGTGGTCATCTCTCATGATCTCACGATCGAGAAGGTCATGCTTGTTGAGTCCCTTGCATACAATTTACTTTCCGTTCGTCAACTTGCTATCATGGGCTTTGCCACTTTCTTTGATATCGATACCGCGGCCCTCTTGTGGAGCAAGACTCTTAAAGTAGCTTTTGTTGGGCATGTCGAGAATGGTCTATATGTGATTAACTTTTCGGAGCGACCCACTAAGACCGCGACATGCCTAATGGCTAAAGTTGATGTGGGATGGCTTTGGCATCGCCATTTAGCCCATGTCAATATGAGATCTTTGCAAAGTCTTCTCAAGGGGGACCATGTCCGTGGACTAACGAATGTTAGTTTTGTTAAAGATCGTGCTTGCAGTGCCTGTATCGAAGGAAAGCTACATGAGAAGGCTCACCCTCCCACGACTATCATTTATTCAAAGAGGCCCTTGGAGCTCCTTCACATGGATCTTTTTGGGCCCCCATCCTTCAATAGTCTTGGAGGTAGAAAGTATTGCTTGGTGATTGTGGATGACTACTCAAGGTACACGTGGGTGTATTTCTTCAAGAGGAAGAGCGAGACCCAACAAACCGTCATTGACTTTGCAAATGAAGCACAACGTCAACATAATGCAAAGATCTTGACAATAAGAAGTGACAACGGCACCGAGTTCAAGAACTACACCTTGGATGAATTTCTTAGTGATGAGGGAATCAAGCATCAATATTCCGCACCATACACCCCTCAACAAAATGGTGTTGCGGAGAGGAAGAACCAGACGTTGATGGATGCGACAAGGACCATGATGGCGGAGTTCAAGTCTCCGTACAACTTTTGGGCCGAAGCCATCAACACCGCGTGTCATGCATCCAATCGGCTCTACCTCCACAAGGGCTTGAACAAGACTCCATATGAGATACTCACCGGTAACAAGCCCAATCTCAAGTACTTCCGGGTATTCGGGTGTAAGTGTTTCATTCTCAAGAAAGGTGTTCGGTTGTCTAAATTTGAGGACACGGTAAGCATGAGAGTTTGTAGCATAACCAACGAATATGCCCTCATAAGCTCTAGCCTCAAATTTAGACAACCGAACACCTTTCTTGAGAATGAAACACAACATGGAGTTTGATGAGAATAACGGCTCCCAAGTGGAGCAAAGTGGCACTTGTGATGTAGGTGATGAAATTCCTCCTCAAGCCATAAGAAGAATGGGTGTTGGTTTCATCCTACCCATTGAGGAACCCCTTGTGGCCGAAGGAGAAGGACAATGCTCCACTCAAGTGGAGCCATCACCAACCCAAGGCCCACACGCTTCCGAAGAACAAAGTGAAGGCCCTCAATCTCTTGAACAAGACCAAGGGCAAGATCATACTCAAGATGGTGTTGACACACCAAGTGATGCCCAAGGTCAAGTTCTCTCCCCCGAGCAAGTTCAATACCAAGAACAAGTTCATGACGACGCTCAAGATGATCAAGTAACCGCTCCTCAACTCACCACCAAGGAGGAATTAGAGCGTCGTGCCGCCAAGGTTGCTTCCAAGCTCTCCACCAAGGATCATATCATGACGAATGTGCTTGGAAGCTTAAGAAAGGGGGTAAGCACTCGTAGACAACTAGCAAATTATTGTGAGCATCACGCGTTTGTCTCTTGTGTGGAACCCCACAAGGTCTATGAGGCGCTAGAAGATCCGGATTGGCTCAATGCCATGCACGAAGAACTCAACAACTTCGAGCGCAACAAAGTGTGGAGATTGGTGCCAAGGCCAACGGGGAACCATAATGTCATTGGAACCAAGTGGATATTCAAGAACAAGCAAGATGCCCATGGGATTATCATTCGCAACAAGGCCCGTTTGGTAGCACAAGGCTACTCCCAAGTCGAGGGTATCGACTACGGTGAAACCTTTGCTCCCGTTGCTCATCTTGAATCCATTCGCATGTTGATTGCATATGCTTCTCATCATAACTTTAAGTTACAAAAAATGGATGTGAAGAGTGCTTTTCTTAATGGTCCCATTAATGAATTGGTTTACGTCAAGCAACCCCCCGGGTTCGAGGATCCCTACTTTCCCGATCATGTGTATCAACTCGATAAGGCACTCTATGGCCTTAAACAAGCCCCACGTGCGTGGTATGACCACCTTACCGAGTTGTTACAAGATCATGGTTTTGAAGTTGGGCTAATCGACCCCACTCTTTTTACTAAGAAGGTCAAAGGGGAGTTGTTTGTGTGCCAATTATATGTTGATGATATTATCTTTGGTTCTCCTAATAAAGCTTTCAATGAGGAATTTGCCGCTCTCATGACCTCAAAGTTCGAGATGTCCTCCATGGGAGAGTTGAAGTTCTTTCTAGGGTTCGAAGTGAAGCAAAGAAGAGAAGGAACCTTCATCAATCAATCCAAATACACCCAAGACATGCTCAAGAGATTCAAGCTAAGTGACGTCAAGCCGGCCTCCACTCCAATGCCCACCAAGTGCCAACTTGACTTAGATCCCAATGGTAAAGTGGTGGATCAAAAGGTATATCGCTCCATGATTGGTTCCTTGCTTTACCTTTGTGCATCTAGACCGGACATCATGTTGAGTGTGGGAATTTGTGCACGGTTTCAAGCCGCACCTAAGGAAAGTCACTATGTGGCGGTCAAACGAATCTTTCGATATTTGGCTCATACCCCAAACTTTGGCTTATGGTACCCAAGAGGATCAAACTTCAAGCTTGTAGGGTACTCGGATTCTGATTGGGCGGGAGACAAAGTGGATAGGAAGTCCACTTCCGGAGGGTGCCAATTCCTTGGTTGCTCTTTGTTGAGTTGGTCTTCCAAAAAGCAAAGTTGTGTGTCTCTCTCGTCCACTGAGGCGGAGTATGTCGCCGCCGGCAGTTGTTGTGCACAACTTCTGTGGATGAGGCAAACTTTAAAGGATTATGGTGTCACTTGTGACAAAGTGCCTCTTTGGTGTGACAATGAAAGTGCCATCAAGATTTCTCTCAACCCGGTGCAACACTTCAAGACGAAGCATATTGAGATTCGGTATCACTTCATCCGGGATCACATTAGGCGAGGAGAGATCGAGCTCAACTATGTCAACACTCATGACAACCTTGCAGATATTTTCACGAAGCCCTTGGATGAAGCAAGATTTCGCGAGTTAAGGCATGAGCTAAATATCATTGATTCAAGCAATGTGGCTTGAACCCTTGCACACCCTACCACGCTCAATTTGTTGTCTAGTTTAGGTGTAGGCATGGACATAGGGGGAGTGTTGTTCTCTCAATGAACTCTCCCTCCCCCATTATGCATAAATTGATCAAGTCTTTCACTTTAGCCATTGTTGATGGCACTTGTGCTTAAAAGACGAGTTTTGGTCATGGGCCCAAGGTTAAAATCTTCGCGGTGCCATACCTTTTGACTCAAACATAGGTGGCCTCGGCCACCGCCCTCTTGTGAAGAGGCGTGTCTTGGTCGTTTGCTGGTGTGTTTGCCGTTTTTTTCCCGTTTCGTCGAGCTAAGACATGTCTGTTTAGTTGCCGTGGCGCGCTGGGCGGTACTACCGCTGGTGGTGCGCGGTACTACCGCCCCCCAGCATGGTACTACCGCTGGGGGACGAGAACAGGGGGTTAAGTCGGGGGCAGGGGGAGGTTTCTTCTCCCCCATACCCATTCACTTCGCCCCTCTTTTCTCTTCCTCTCTCCAGCCTCCTCTCGCCGCGGGAGTGCTCCGGCAGATCTTCGTCTTCGGGGCGTCCCTCTCCATTTCCTTTGGTGGAGTCGATCCCCACCATGTCCTCTTGCCATGGATGCCGGTATTGCCCCCGTTCTTTCTTTCATTTTGTCTCCTTTTAGTTCTTGTTTCTTAGGGGCAATGGTGGTTGCATCTCTAGATTTTTGGCGAAATCTAGGCTTGAGTTGATTGGAGAAGGCAACTAGACTATCTAGATTAGAGTTTGGTAGGATTATTTTTGAATTTGGTAGGCCGGTAGTGCCGGATCTGACCACGGTAGTAGGAAACCACTGTTTCATCGCCTCGTGCTTTGAAACTGCTGTTTATCCGCCTCAAGCCGTACTACCGCTCCCTTTGGAGCGGTACTACCGCTTGACCTAGAGTGGTACTACCGCTCCCTTTGGGGCGCTACTACCGCTTGGGGCGGTACTACCGCGGGCAGGTCACGGTACTACCGCTGCATGCCAATTTCCATCATTCTCCTGCCTTACCTTGATCTTTTGTTGTGTTGTTGGCTTATGCTCGTTCTTTCTGGTTGTTTCGCGTTGTTCTTGTGTTTGGCTCCAGGTGATGACCATTCCGAGCAGCAAGGTTGCCGTATCAACCCCGGGCGTGCCACATCAAAACGCTACGACACCTCAGAGCCTGCCGGTGGTTCCTCGAGCACCCAACCGCCTCCAGCCAGTGCTTCTGCATGTGTTCCTCCACCTCCTCAGCAATCGAAGCGAGCCGCCAACAAGCCAAAAGGGAAGACTGTGACTGAGATGACCAACAAGGAGTTTTGGGAGAAGCGTCGCCGCAACCCCTATGCGGTGGACCAAGAACCCACTTTGGTCAACCGCCCGTTCTGGAACCGTTTTCAGTTTGCCATCTACTTTGATGTGATCAAGGACAAGAAGAATCTTTTTGTTGATGTTCGCTCCATTGACACTGATGCTATGGAGAAGGATCCGGAGTACTTTGGCGAAGCTCTTCAGATGTGCACTCAGCTGAACATTCTCAGGATCATGCAATTCAACAAGGACTTTGATGCGGATTTGGTAGCTCAATTCTATGCCACCGTCCATCTTGGGACGGATGTTGACATGACTCTGACATGGATGACCAATGGCAAGCTGCTTTCTGTCAAGTGGAAGGCGTTCATGGAGTTACTTGATGTGGTGGATACCGGGCTTGAGACTCCTGTCGGTTTCCGTCCTCACCGCAATGCTACATCCACCCACAAGCAAGCCCTTTGGCCCTACTGCACTGTGAAGGTTCACCCAGTAACTGAGAAGAAGACCTATGAGCTGTCTCCGTATCTAGACATTCTTCATCGCATATTCCGTGAGACTCTCTTCCCTCGGATTGGGAATCTGGATATGGTCCACTCTTACCTCGTGGACATGCTCCTTTTCTGTCAGCATGAGAAGGAAGCAAGCACTGGAGAGAGCCTGGATATCTCTCATGTCATGTGGTGTGAACTTCTATCTGCCGTGTCTGAGCGCAAGTGTCCTATCTATGGTCCATTCGTCATGAGACTCATTGAGAGGGCCTGGGCACAGACTTATCCCAGAGTGCTGCTAGAGACTGGAGACTTGGTTTCTCATGAGATCAAGCGTCTGAGGAAGAAGGACAACTGGATAGCGCCTCACACAGGGGGTCCATCTGCTGCTGCTGCCCCAGGGGGTCCATCTGCTGCTGCTGCCATGGGGACCGAGGGTGAGGCTGCTACTGATGCTCATGAGGAGGATTTTGGTTCCACTAGTGCTAAACCTTCATGGGCACAGAAGCTTAAGCGCAAGATGAAGAAGCTTTTCTGCATGGAGTCTCATGGTCAGTACATGACTCATGTGGCGGAGAAGCATGCCAGGACGCGCCACAAGGAGCTCATGCGTCAGATGGGAGCAACAGTTGCCAGTGGGTCTGAGGGTCAGATCACTGAAGAGGAGGACTGGATTCATCAGAATTGTCACTGGACCGACTCCGATGCCGAGCAGTTCTCGACCCACGATGAAGATGCAGAGATGTGATGTTCGAGCTCTTCCACCTCCCATCACCTGGAGTCGTAGTGTCACTCTATGCCCTTTTTGGTGTCTCGCTGCCAAAGGGGGAGAGAGTGTAGGGATTTGCCTCTTGTGTCGTGTTTTGTGTCGTCTTGTGGTTTCTTGTGTGTTCTCTTGGTGTCCTTCTTTGGTTTGGTTTGGTGTGAGACCTAAGCTCTAGACATATGGTGTGAGACATATGCTCCCTATCGCTACCTTATTACTTATGTCATGTCTGAGTACTGTAGTTTATTGTGAGATGCATGCTTGTCCTGTTTATTCAATTCTCTCATATATCTTGTGCTTATTATTGTTGGACTATAAAATATAGGGGGAGTTTTGATCCGAATGTGTGGGTCGTGCCATCTCTTGGTGCACACATTCTGGGGGAGCCCGTCTATATTTTGTAGTTCTTAGCTTTCTTCGTTTTATTTCTTTTCCTTGCGCAAATCCCTAGTTGTCATCAATCCACCAAAAAGGGGGAGATTGTTACGGCATATCTCTCTCAAGGTAGTTTTGGTGATTGATGACAACATGTTTGCGGACTAATCTTGTGCTTTGAATAATTCACAGATTCTCCCCTGGCACGAGACGCCTTCTTCCCCTCGGAGTGTATTTCAAGACGGTGTAGCTCTTTCGTTTCTTTCTCGATGGACTAGTTGCGTAGAGGGCACCGTACTATCAAGAGGGGGTCCGCTGGGGTTTTGCATGGGTGGAATCATCACGTACACATCTGCTTCTCACCCTCCGAGCATTTCCTTTCCATTGAATAGATCTCTCCTCTCTTCCTTGTCCTGTCTGGGTCTAAGCGGTAGTACCGCGCACCCAGCGGTAGTACCGCTGAGGAGCCAAGCGGCAGTACCGCTCCGCAGCGGTGGTACCGCCCTTAGCTCCACAGCAGTAGTATCGCTGGGGTCCTGGCACCTCCGCCGTGTCCTTAGCATTTTTGAGAGATCCCTTCTCTCTCTCTCGCCCCAGCGGTAGTACCGCACTGCCTGCGGTACTACGGCCGAAGGGTCACAAGCGGCAGTACCGCTCCACAGCGGTACTACCGCCCTTGTCCCCACTGCCGTAGTACCGCTGGGTAGTCTGGCTCCTACCGCCTCGATTCGAGAGGTCTTTTTCTCGTGTCGGGTTTTGCGGCACTAGTCACGGTTGTAGTGGCGGTAGTACCGTTCCAGGAGCGGTAGTACCGCCCTACCACCGCGGTAGTACCGCTATTGGGGTCCGTTCCCTACTAAGTCTCCTCAGCGCGGCAGTACCGTCGCCTGGCGGTAGTACCGCCCCCACTCAGCGGTAGTACCGCCCTGTGCGGGGCTGTTTGGTGGGGGGGCAACGGGATTGTTGCCCCCACTATAAAAGGGAGTCCCCTTCCTCCTTCTCACCTACATCTTCCTCCCCCCAAAGCTCCATTTATTGCTCAAGCTCCATTAAATAGTCCAAGCTTCATTTCCGCCCGATCTATCTCTCTAGCCAATCAAATTTGTTGATTTGCTCGGGAGTGGTTGAGAAGGCCCCGATCTACACTTCCACCAAGGGATTTTTGATTCCCCCACTCATCCCTAGCGGATCTTGTTACTCTTGGGTGTTTGAGCACCCTAGACGGTTGAGGTCACCTCGGAGCCATATTCCATTGTGGTGAAGCTTCGTGGTCTTGTTGGGAGCCTCCGATTAAGTTGTGGAGTTTGCCCCAACCTAGTTTGTAAAGGTTCGGTCGCCGCCTTCAAGGGCACCAATAGTGGAATCACGGCATCTCGCATTGTGTGAGGGCGTGAGGAGAATACGGTGGCCCTAGTGGCTTCTTGGGGAGCATTGTTCCTCCACACCGCTCCAACGAAGACGTACTTCCCCTCAAAAGGAAGGAACTTTGGTAACACATCCTCGTCTCCACCGGTTCCACTCTTGGTTATGTCTTACCTTTACTTGTGCAAGCTCTTTATTGTTTCTACCCTTGCTTGCTTGTATGCTTGTTGTTATTGCATCATATAGGTTGCTCACCTAGTTGCACATCTAGACAACCTACTTTGATGCAAACTTTTATTTGGTAAAGAAAAGCTAAAAATTGGTAGTTGCCTATTCACCCCCCCTCTAGTCAACCTTATCGATCCTTTCAGTCCCGTCAACCTTATCGGGTGAATCCGATCTCGTCTACGGGAGATGGGGGAACTTCGGTCTCTCGTGAGGAGTTCAATGTGGCCTTGGAGACATTGAAAACCTCCATGACGACCGAAGTTGAAAGCATGTTTACTAAATTTCTTGAGGGGCTTAAACTTTCCACCGCACCGTTGAAAGTGGGTGATCCCGCCAACAAGGTGTCGGATGCTATCCCCGACAAGGGGGAAGCTAGTAGTGAAAAGGCTCCTTCTTCTAGTGGCAAGAATGGCACCGGCATCTTTGCCCATGTGGAACCACCACTTGTTTA
>NC_053027.1:435186008-435345201 GCF_003073215.2 Triticum urartu | reverse complement strand
TGGACGATTCCCCTGGTTGCTGGGTTATGTGTCTCAAGTCATCAGCACCCGGTGGCCGCATATAAGTGCCCTGAAAGTTGTCAAGAAATGCGTCTTCCAGATCCTCCCAACTGCCGACGGAATCTGCTGGAAAGCTATTCAGCCAATGCCGAGCTGGTCCTTTGAGTTTTAGTGGGAGGTACTTGATGGCATGTAGATCATCACCGCGAGCCATGTGGATGTGAAGGAGGAAATCCTCGATCCATACTGCGGGATCTGTTGTGCCATCATATGATTCAATATTTACGGGTTTGAAACCCTTCGGGAATTCATGATTCATAACTTCATCAGTGAAGCATAGGGGGTGTGCGGCACCTCTGTGCCAGGCTATATCCCGACGTAGTTCATATGAGTCTTGTCTGCTGTATTCGGCCCGGCCGGATTTACTCTTGGTGTATCCGACGCGACGATGGTCGTCTCGTGTGGGCGCACGTGCCCGTGCCCCGTATATTGGCCTTGCGATTTTTGCCTTACTATCCAAGATGTCTCACAAGTCCTCTGTGTTGCCCCGGGCCTTAATATTTTTGACTGAGTGGCGACGGGGTGTGGTCTAAACTTTAGGCTGAAACGCCTCTCTGGCTCGGCTGCATAGTGGCCGGTCAGCCGCATCGTACGCAGGTGAATGAGGTTTCAATGCTTCCTCCTCAAGGTGAGGTAGCAACCTGCATTTTGGGTAACTGTTGGACGGGCGCTCGAGTTCATGCTCCTCAGACGCAAGGACTTAGGTCCACCTGTCCGCTAGCAAGTCTTGATCAGCTTGAAGCTGTTGCTATTTTTTCTTAAGCCTATTTGTCGTGGCTTTAAGCTGGCGCTTGAAGCGTTCTTGCTCGACGGGGTCCTCAGGCATGATAAACTCGTCGTCGCCGAGGCTCGCCTCATCTTCAGAGAGAGGCATGTAATTGTCCTCCTCCGGTTCTTCATCTGTTGTCTGCTCTGGAGGGCTAGCTTGTTCGTCCTCTAGATCTACACCATGCTGGAGGGGATTGTTGTTGTCTTCAGCGCTATCCGGAGTGTTATTATCTCCTACGCAGGTATCACTGCTCTTGCTGTGGCGGGACTTAGAGCGGCGCCGCTGACGTCGGCGCTTGGGTTGCTTCTTGGAGGGGCCATCCTCCGATGTCTCGTCGCCATTGCCTTCTTTGGGGGTGTCCACCATGTATATATCATATGATGAGGTGGCGGTCCAGCGCCCTGATGGCGGTGGTTCCCGTTCGTCTCCAGCTTTGTTGTCCATACCATCGAAGTCTTCAGAGTTGAAGTCGAGCATGTCGGTTAAGTCGTCGACAGTGGCTACTAAGTGGGTGGTGGGTGGGCAGCGAATTTCTTCGTCGTCCGCATCCCATTCTAGTCGGACATAGTTCGGCCAGGGTTCTCCTGACAGGGAGAGAGACCTTAATGAATTTAGCACATCTCCGAAAGGCGAGTGCTGAAAGATATCCATGGAGGTGAACTCCATGATCGGCGCCCAGTCGGACTCGACGGGCACGGATGTGAGCGGCTCGGAGTCCGTGGCCGGAGATGAATCCAATGGTTCAGCGACATGGCTCTCATAAGGGGTGAAGTCAGTATCGGCTCTATCGCCACTGAGAGTGCGGCCTCCATGGCGGGGTCCATCCCTCCGCTCTCGGACTGCGTGACTTGCTCCGGATTGAAGGCCGGAGTGGTTGCGGATGCGATCTCTCGAACATTGTCCGACTGCAGAGTTACATCATGCTCGTCACAACTATGCAGCGCGTCCGACATGGGCTCGAATCCGTTGAAGATCAAGTCTCTCCGGATGTCGGCCGTGTAGTTCAAGTTTCCAAATCTGACCTGATGGCCAGGGGCGTAGCTCTCGATCTGCTCTAGATGGCCAAGCGAATTGGCCCGCAGTGTGAAGCCGCCGAATACGAAGATCTGTCCAGGGAGAAAAACCTCACCCCGGACCGCATCGTTACCGATGATCGAAGGAGCCATCGAGCTTTATGGTGACGACACAGTGGAACTCTCAATGAAAGCACCAATGTCGGTGTCAAAACTGGCGGATCTCGGGTAGGGGGTCCCAAACTGTGCGTCTAAGGCGGATGGTAATAGGAGGCAGGGGACACGATGTTTACCCAGGTTCGGGCCCTCTTGATGGAGGTAATACCCTACGTCCTGCTTGATTGTTCTTGATGATATGAGTATTACAAGAGTTGATCTACCACGAGATCAGAGAGGCTAAACCCTAGAAGCTAGCCTATGGTATGATTGTATCTTGTCCTACGGACTAAAACCCTCTGATTTATATAGACACTGGAGGGGGCTAGGGTCACACAAGGTCGGTTACAAAGGAGGAGATATACATATCCGTATTGCCTAGCTTGCCTTCCACGCCAAGTAGAGTCCCATCCGGACACGGGACGAAGTCTTCAATCTCGTATCTTCATAGTCCAACAGTCCAGCCAAAGGATACAGTCTAGCTTTTTGGAGACCCCCTAATCCAGGACTCCCTCACCTGGTGTTTTGTTCCACTCTTGCCGCCCTAGTTTCCATCATACCGGTGTTATGTTCCTTGATTTTGCGTTCCTTACGCGGTTGGGTGTTATGGGAACCCCTTGACAGTTCGATTTGAATAAAACTCCTCCAGCAAGGCCCAACCTTGGTTTTACATTTTCCTAACAACCTATTACCCTTCCCTTGGGTCGGCCAACCAAAGGGTCATCTTTATTTTAACCCCCCCGAGCCAGTGCTTCTCTAAGTGTTGGTCCGAACTGAGCCGCCTACGGGGCCACCTCGGGGAAACACGAGGGCTGGTTTTACTCATAGCCTGTCTCATCCGGTGTTGCCCTGAGAACGAGATACGTGCGACTCCTATCGGGATTGTCGGCACATCGGGTGGCTTTGCTGGTCTTGTTTTACCATTGTCGAAATGTCTTGTAACCGGGATTCCGAGACTGATTGGGTCTTCCCGGGAGAAGGAATATCCTTCATTGACCATGAGAGCTTGTGATGGGCTAAGTTGGGACACCCCTACAGGGTTTTGAACTTTCGAAAGCCGTGCCTGCGGTTATGGGCAGATGGGAATTTATTAATGTCCGGTTGTAGAGAACTTGACACTTAACTTAATTAAAATGCATCAACCGCGTGTGTAGCCGTGATGTCTCTTATCGGCGGAGTCCGGGAAGTGAACACGGTTCTTGTGTTATGCTTGAACGTAAGTAGATTCAGGATCACTTCTTGATCACTTCTAGTTCACGGCCGTTGCGTTGCTTCTCTTCTCGCTCTTATTTGCGTAAGTTAGCCACCATATATGCTTAGTGCTTGCTGCAGCTCCACCTTACTACCCCTTCCTACCCATAAGCTTAAATAGTCTTGATCTCGCAGGTGTGAGATTGCTGAGTCCCCGTGGCTCACAGTTACTTCCAAACAGTTGCAGGTGCCGATGATATTAGTGCAGGTGACGCAACCGAGCTCAAGTGGGAGCTCGATGAAGATCGTGTTCGTTGTGTTATTTTGTTTCCTGTTGATCAGTAGTGGAGCCCAGTTGGGACGATCGGGGATCTATGCATTTGGGGTTTGTCTTCTTTTATTTTGGTTTCGTAGTCGGACCTTGATTGTATTCTGGATGATGTATGTTTATCTTGTATTTGTGTGAAGTGGCGATTGTAAGCCAACTCTTTATCCCTTTCTTATTCAGTACATGGGATTGTGTGAATATTACCCCTCTTGTGACAAACCTACCATGCGGCTATGCCTCTAAGTCATGCCCCGACATGTGGGAGATATAGCTGCATCATGGGTGTTACAAGTTGGTATCAGAGCCTTCCCCGACTTAGGAGCCCCCTGCTTGATCGAATCGTTGACGTTGTTGAGTCTAGAACAAAATGTTTTGATTCTTAGGATTATATATATTGAAGTGTAGGATTCTTCTTACTCCTCAGTCCCTTCGTCGCTCTGGTGAGGCGTCCTGACGTAGAAGTTTTGAGTCTTCTCTCCTCAAATTTCATGAACTTTTTTTAGGATCACGCGGGTATCTTGGAATCATTCTGATGGTTTTGTGACGAGAACATTGTTCTTGGTGCCTCCTGACATTTAGGGGTTGTGGCAGTGTCCCGGGGAGTTGAGCTCCGAGGTGTTGTCGTCACAATTTTATCGTTGCAGTTCTGGAATACCTGAGTTTGCCGACATCAAAAATCTCTTTTATGCAGTTGTTGGTGAGATAACCTCGACACCACCTAGTACTGGGGCGGGAGTTTGGGAGTATTGCCATAATTCGTATAACGGATGCTTTTCAAAGGTTGAGGTAAACGATTTCTGAAGGTTTCTTGGTTATGTGTTGAAGGATGGATACAGCTGGATGTAGGAATTGTTAGTTTGGGTGAGATATTATGCTTCCCCTGTATCCCCAACACCTAATTGCATAACCATAAAGTTTCGGGAGTTTATAAGTGGGAATTCAAGTATCCCGTAGGGTATCTTTCCGACAGACACATGATACGATATGGGGTCTATCATATGTTTGTTCCGGCGTATTTTGCAAGCCAATCCTTTGTTTTTGTTTTGGTTTGTGGTATTCGAGTTGCTTCGAAGTCAAATGTGGATTCCATACCCTTCCTAAGCAGTGTTCTCATATTTCTTTGGGAATACTAATCCTTCCTGATCATTGAGTTTGTCATCTCAATTTCTTCTCAACCGGTGTGCTCTTCTTCAAGTGGATCTGATTATTTTCAACATCCGCGAGATCAACTCCAAGTTTTTCTCAACGGTATCCATTCCATCTGCCCACGTTGTCTTTGTTTTTCCTGCCCTCCCACCCTTTTTTCTTCAAGGACTCAGATTTATTAATCAAGTATCCATCTTATTGATGTGAAGTCTCTTCTTTCTTTCCTTTCAATGTTCTTATCCGGTGATTCTCAGGAAGATACTAAGGAAGCCTCAAGTTCGTCACTCTTCACTCGTTTTCTTCTCAGGTGGATTCAAGTCAAGCTTTGTCGATCATATCCTTTCCTCATTTCAAATGTTTTCTTATGCCGGTGCACCTCTTAAACTTTCACTTCTCGTTATTCAATTGTTCCAGAGTGCTGAAGATATCTCAGAAGATTCACGGTTACATTCTCGATCCGTTCAAGTTATTTCGAGGTTGTTATCTCATTCAAGCTATTTAATTCAGCCGGTGAGATCTCTCTTCAAAATCATTCAAAGGTGTATCTTTTGAGTGGGCCCTAACCCACAGGTCTTTTCCCAGGATCTTACCTGACTCTTCTAATTCTTTCCGGAGTTATTCTCAAATTCTTTTCCAAGTTTGACGTAAGAATGAATTATCATCAGTCAAATGTCTTTCTCCAAGATCTTTCAAATTCTTTTTGTTGTTGATTCAACCTTTATATTCTTCATTATTCCGGAGTGTCTCAACAATTCATGGTGTTGTTTCTCATCGTCTTTCTCGGATTTTAAAGACCGAAGAAGAGTTCCTCTTAAATTCTTACTCGTTCTCTCAAAGATTCATAGTTCAAGCTTGATGTCGTCCCCTCATAATTGTTTTCGGTTGCGAGAATCATTTTCATCCTTCCGGAGCAATCTAGGAGTCTTTTCAGTTTCATTCTCCGGAGGCCGTCATTTCAGAAGATTTATTCATTCTCAGCTTTCAGCTCTCATTCTAAAATCTTACCGGTGCATCGCTCAAGTATTCTCTAGTCAGCTCGTGATCTCTTCGTCATCTTGTATCTAAATTTCCCCAAGTATCTTCGTTCGTTTTCTAATTCTTCCCGGTGAATTGTGCCTTTCCTACCTTCATTTTCAATTCTTACGGTGGTTCGTTCAAGATTTCTCTTCCTTCATTATCATATCAATTCATTCGTTGTTTCAATCCTACCGGTGGTTCGTTGAAGACCTTCTCAAGTTTACGCTATATCTCTCCTGAATCCTTTCCAATGAGAATGAGTAGTATGCCAAATCCATTGTGTGTCATCGATTTAATTGATGAAGGATAAGCATAATGTAATTCTTATTCTTGTTTCATCAAGTAAATTCAATTCCTTATTCTGGAGGTTCATCAAAATTCTTGTTTTCAGTTGTTCATCTTTCTTTTCGGAGTGCCAAGTTTTCTCGATTATGTCATTTCTAAGCTCCATCTAAATCATTGCAAGGATTCACCTTGTGTTTTCAACTTCTCTTTCCTTTCGTTTGATCATCCTTTTGTTACCGGAGTTCTTCATGGAGGCTCTACATGATGGTTCATCAAGGATTTAATTCCTTCTCGAAGTGTTCATCGAGATTCTTTTCAGAGGAGTTCAAGCATTCTTCATCTTGCATTTCTAAGTGCAGTTCTTCCCATCTTATCTTTTGAGGTGGTGTTATGTCATTCTTGACAATTTGAGTTCGTGTTTCATGATTCGCATGTTGTCAAGAAAGAGATATTTTAAATCCAACAATCTCTTCATTGGAGTTATATTGGGTTATATTTCACCTAAAGCTTTTCCTAAGGATTGTTTCCATTTATGGTGTTTATAAATGACCCAAGTTCTTCATTTATCCTCCAAATGAAATAAGTTTCTCGTCTCCTTGTTGATATCAATCCAATCTATCGTTTCTGTAGTGGCAGAATTTCACCTCATTGTTTTGAGATTTTCTCCATAAGCCCACTACAAGCTTGTTCTTTTCGTTGTTGGTTTTCCAACAACTCCGTTATAACCTTCTTGGAAGGGTGCTTTCCAAGCTCATCTGTGGCAGAAGTTGTCATTTTCTTCTCAATTCTTTCCTTGCCAACGATTCAACTTCTATTCTTTTGTTCCGGAGGCATAGTGATGTTGCTCTCTTCATCCATCTTCCCATTTTTGCCAAAGATCATGTTCTTTCCTTTTGCTTATCAATTTAACCGGAGTGTCGTGTCCTTCATTCTAGTCCTCTCATCTTGTCAAGTTCATGTTCAATTCCTTTCATTTACAGTCGGAGTGTTGTCCAAATTATATCATTCTTATTCCGTCTTTATCTTGTTTTAACCACAGTGTTGTCGTAATTGATCCTTATCATTCCTTGTGCATCTCGTTTCTACCGGAGTGCTTGCTTGTACTTCTTGTCTATTGTACCCCTTTTCTTATGTCTTTCAACCTACAAGGTTCTCGTATGTTCCTTATTCCTCTTTTCTAACGAAGTGTTTTCAACTCCGTTCATCTTCGTTGTATTCTTTCTTTCTTTCAATTTGTTCAACCTCTCAAGGTTCATGGTTTCACTCGTTTGCCAAAGAAGAAACTTAGTTTTACCTCTTCTCTTCTTCCGTTTCCCTCCGCTGCCATCCTAGATCTCGGGACGAGATCCTCTCGTAGTGGTGGAGTGTTGTGACGCCCCAAGACCGATGCTTCAGATGCCTTCCTTGTTTTTCCGAGTTTCGTTGGGTGATTTTGTTTCGTCTGTTGCATCCATCTTTGCATCATGTGCATTGCATCATGTCATCTTGCCATCAAATAAATAAACCGTATGGATCTTCGGTCCATTTAAACCGAGGGAATTCACATGGTGATTCTCTTTATAACATATCCTCCCGATATTAGGGAGCTATTTTAAATATTCCATTTTTCGGAATCACCCATAAAAACACTTGCAAAATAAAATTCCAATGCCTTTGTTATCACAACTCTTGGCCTCTAACTTTGCCATATATCCTTTCTTCATTTTCTGGAGCTCCACCTAAATTCTCAACATTTTTTTGGGCACTTCGGAAAACCTGTCCGAGTTCAAACCTTTTGAATTAAATTCAAAGGAATTTGAATTTAATCTTTCCAGCATGGCCATTCCTAATTTCTTGGATCAACACATTTTTTGCGTGAGTCCAAGAAATTTAACCTCTTGCTCAAATTCTTTCACTAATCCCTCTCCTTCTTTTTCTTCTCTCTATTTTGTTTCTTTCTTTTCTCCTTCTTTCTTCTAAGGAGTGTAAGAGAGAGAGAGAGGGAGAGGAGGACCAGGCCCAGCCGTGGTCGGCAGCCCAGCCAGGCCGACCGGCCTCCCAAGCCCATATGCCCCTCCTAGGCCCGCACCCCTTGTTGGTGTCAAAACCGGCATATCTCGGGTAGGGGGTCTCGAACTATGCGTCTAAGGATCAATGGTAACATGAGACATGGGACACGATGTTGACCCAGGTTCGGGCCCTCTTGATGGAGGTAATACCCTACGTCCTTCTTGATTGATATTGATGAATATGAGTGTTACAAGAGTTGATCTACCTCGAGGTTGTATGTTGTGGTCGAAACCCTACAACTATGATGAGTAATGTCATAATCCTCTATTGACTAGCCTGGCCTCGGCTTATACAACATACCAGAGGCCTAGGATAACAAGAGTCCTAGTCGAATACGTCAGTGGAGAGGAGTCCTTGTCTTGATCACCAAGTCTTGTGGAATCTTCCTCGTATATGTCTTCGGCTGTCCGAACTGGCCCATGAGTAAACGACCATGGGGGTCCTCGGCCCAATCCAACTGATTGGGAGACGATGTGGTGAGTACCCCCTAGTCCAGGACACCTTCAGCATCCCCCTGAACCGGTCTTCAAGTTGGGGACGCTCCTCGGTTCTTCTGAACTATTCTTCGTCTTCGGTCGTCGGTCTTGAAAACTGGTTCAACAAATCTTCACATCTTCTATCTTGAGGATTGCCGAGCTAAATCTGAAGATCTCACACGTCGGGTATCCGAGAGCCCTTTAATTCTTCGGCCTTTATCAATGCCTTGTTATTTTTATGCCACACCTTGGGTTTGAAGTTGTTACCGGGCGGCAGTGTCCGCTTGCGTCCGAGCTCCAACGCTGGACTATATTCGAGGTATCTTTTGCAGACGAGCACCAACGCCGGACCGCTTCCGAGCTCCAACGCCGGAATGTATCCGAGCTCCAACGCCAGACTATGTCCAAGCTCCAGTGCCGGACTATATCCGAGGTGTCATAGATCACCTTGGTTCAAAAAAGTTGAAGGAGTTTAGCCGAGCTTAATGCCGGGAATGCCCTCTATGGAGCCAGCCACTGGAGCCCGAGCTTTATGCCGGACTGCTTCCAAGGTGGTGCACCACCCCGACTGTGGGCCGATTTTTTGTCAATATTTTTGATTGGTGCAATTTATTCTCTGCCGAGATATATAGCCAGTAGCCCTCAAGGTGTGTATCGGTCTAAAACCCGAGATGCACCTGAAGGATGACATGAGACCGCTAATCCCAGTAGCCGCTGAGACTCAGGTTGATTTGCAAAATCGGTCTGAGGATCAACTCCTAGCTCGACAGAATACTTCGGGACACAAAAATCGGTGTGCAGAGTCCTCGAGACTCAGGTTGGGTGCGGCCGACCAACCTGAGGATCATAATCTCCTCAAAAACTATATTGCACTTAAATTTTCTGCACTGAATTGCCAATGCAGTAGCCCCCAAGACACTAGTCGGGTGGCAACACCAGATCAGGGGATCAATGTGCCCTTTTAATATTAGTAAATGATAAGCCCGGAGCCCAGTAGCGCCCGAGCCTTAATGCGGGCACAGGTGGCCGAATTAAGGATCGATATCCAGAGTAAAATCACAAATTATGTGTAATGATTCTATGTATCCAAGTACTTTACATCATTAATGCTCGGATCCGCATTGTACAAAACTTTGTTGACCGACCATCGGCTTCCACCTCCTCGGCCAGTAGCCGAGAGTGTTTGTCCTACTTTATAAAGCCTTTATGAGCGCAAAGATTTACGACAAACAAGGCAATCTGGTCATACGGTTTTATAAACAAAGGTATGCGGAGAGATATGTTATATTATTGTTTAACATAAGAAATGTCTTCCAAATAAAATAGTCCCGATATCGGTTCCTTTCTTTGGGTTGTCATGCTAAGCATGATCATGAAACCTCAGCTCTAATGTAAGAGCAAAATATTGAGGATTTAGTTTGGGAGGCCACTTACTAGCCCCCGGTAGTGTTCGGCGATAGTCGAGGTCGAGCCGTAAACACTTCGGCCAATGTTATGAATGGCCTGTCATTTAACACAGTCATCGGATCGATGACCAGTTTACCCTTATTGCGACAGTCAATTTTCAGCTTTCTCCACTGAGGTGCTTAACTATGTGAGCTAGAAGCACAATCGCAGTGGTTCTCCCTTTGCACACCTAGCCGAACAAAGCGGAATGTAGGAGGCAAGCGCAGGAGCTAGGCAACCCAACTATTGACCGAAGACACAATTCGAACCCAATGCATATATTGCAATATCCGAGAATGTTTTTGTTGAATCTCTAAAGGTGTCCGTCGTTGCACTATGAGACTTGTGCTGAAAACACACAAATAGTTTGAAAGTTCCATAAGCTTGGAAAACCAAAAAACGTCAGTAAAAACTTGACGTCCGAACAAGATCAAGTGTCCGGTGCCAATCCGAAAATTGGAAAAATATTGTGCTTCTGTCGTGCTTTAACATGACACATCCGATCTCATGACTTCACGCGGGCCAGCCTACGGCTTCAAGCTCCTCATCAAAAAGGCAGAGTACTTCTCCGAGGTCAGTTTAGCAAACTAAACTCAAGTCGCTTTCAGAGAGAAGACATGCTATCTGGCTATTGACCATAAACTCGAGTCGAAAAAGGAGCGGGTAGAAAAAGACTTTGCAACGACCAAGAAGAAAACACATTTACTATAAAACAGCTCATATAAATTTTAGGAGCCCCCAAGTGACTTGGGTAAAAGAATTTTATGTATAATGATTGTATGTACTGAAGTACTTATATCATATATGTGTTCACCCGAACTTTAAACGCATCTTAACCGACCGTCGGCTTCTCCCTCTTCGGCCAAGGGCCGAAAAGTGTCATGTACTCCACCTGTCGAGAGTATCGACAGTGTTTTCGATGACCAGGCAATCAGGCCATAAGGCTGTAACAGACAAAGCGCGCTCAGGGAACTTATGCTATATTATTGATGAAGTGTAAGAAGCATCTTTGAAGAAAATAGTACCCCCACCGATACATTTCTTCGGTGCTCATTATTACTATGAGACTTGTGCAATAGATTTTTTGTACTCATGAGTTCCGTTGTGTGCCGACCATGATTGAAAACAACAAGAGTGCTAGCTTTCGGCTTCACCCAGTCTGAGGTCAGAGCTCGGATGACCCGGTCGTGACAATCGCAGAGGTGCTCCCTTTACTCCCTAGCCGAACAATTGGGAACATAGGGGTAAACACAGGAGCGAGGCAACCCAGCTTGCAAATCGCTTAGGTCAATATGGTGCATATTGTGGCGTAATACACGAACAAGGAATGAAGCTGTACAAGTATAATCATATGCTAGAGGAAAAGCTCCATCAAGGGAGCCCCCAAATAAACGGGATATTTGAATATGCCCTTCACAAACAAAGTTTTGACAAGGAACTTTGTCACAAACAACTTTGTGCCGAAAAGTATAATGCTTGGTCGAACCGAACAAAATTTAAAACTAAAAGTTTTTGAGCATGAAAGCAACTTAGCTGGTTAATGTGCTCGGTGTTGATGACGCGATTTGGGCTTGTGGTGGGACGAAGATGCCCATTGATCTGTGACAGATCCGACAAGGTTCGTAGTCCTCGGCATGGCCGAGGTCCCAGCCCCTGGGCCCGAGGTGTCCGGGCAAGGAGTTCGACACTCCGGAGTAGTGACCACCTAACGCAGTCAAAATCGATTACCTGCACACATAAAACAGTGCGGTCCAGGAAATAATAATAATATATATATATACATAATCCTTGCATAATTGCTTTACGCAAAAATAATTTATTTAAAGAAATGTGGCCTGGCGCCGAAGCCAATGTCGATGCAGGGCGTCAGCGTGACGCAGTGAAGGCGTGACAAAGCCTGAATTTGCAGGGCGGTCCGGGCTCCGAATGCGGCGTTCACCGAACTATGTACGAAAACCGACCGAACCACCACGCAACCGTTTTTAATGTGGCCGCCATTTGATAGACCTGTGTACAGATGATGGAACAAACCAGAGTAATAATTTCTTAAGAAAAATAAACCCAACAAGCAAAAATTGTTGGGAGTAATAGCACCTGGTTTATTTGTTGTAGCATTCCGAAGAAAAGTGGCTCCCAAAATTGGGAATCGATCCGCACACCCATTGCCTGATGGGCGATAGAGCGATGGCCTGGTGATGCTGGCAAAGGTTGGCCTGCCGAGGCGAAGCCCTCGGCCCAGCTAACGTGAGGAAGCTGGTCGGCTGGTGACGCCGAAGTCACCCGAGTATGTTGATGAAGAAATAGCCAAGTCCCCGGTCTGGCCGAGTGGACAGAGCAGGCTGGTGAGGAGTTGTTGTAGCTGCTATGTCAGCCGAGGTGTTGAAGTAGTTCGGTGTGATGGACATTGGCTCGAAGAAGCAACATTGCGGCCATGCCGACCCAGGTCGTAACTTGTGACGCGACCAATGCTGGTTTGATGAAGTGACCATGCGGCGATGTCAGTGTGCCTGCTCCATGTAATCCGTGGGGCAGTGATGTTGGTTATGATTTATCCTCGGCGATTCCGAACTCTTATTTGGCTCGCCGATGTGAGGATCCGAAGAAGTTGAGCTCGGCTTAAAAATCGATGACATGTCTAGTGCAGGTCGGCAATCATGGAGCTATGTTGCCAGACTGGTTTGACACCAGCGTGATGGCGAAGATTACCTCAGAGGAGGATTAAAATTTTATGGGCGCATGTTAAAAACAATGCACAATACCTTAGAAGAAAATTCCTTTTAAAAAGGTTGTCAAATATCACGTTCATAAAGAAACATGAATTCGGGTCGGATCCGTATTCGCGCAGGAAACAGATGTGAAAAGTGATGCACTAATCGGAAGGTTCCCGGAGTTTGGACGGTCGGATCGAGCTGAAAGTTTGAGGGGTGGTAGATATTGGAATTCCGCAGAAGATGAACGTTTGGATCTTCCAAAGGACTTCCGAGCTGGGCTCTGGAGACCACGCCCTAAACTCGTCCATATTCCCGTCTGGATTTGACAGGGCTTCAGTATATCGTAGATTGTCAGAGATTCCTCCATCGAAACTCGATGAAATTTTCCAGGTTTGTTGTAGACTCGATTCCGCACAATTCCACCAAAGCGATCGTTAAAAGGACACTCAAGGAGGCGGTGGCGGCGGATACGCGTTCACTGTCCAGAAAAACAGCACGGTCGCCCGAGGGCAATGTTGACGTTGAGCCCCCGAGCTCTATGGACGATTCCTCCATGATCTTGATAGAGGTCGGAGTTGGTGTTGATGAAGGCCCTCGTCCGAACATGACGATCGGAGGCAGGGCACATTCCTCGGTTAAGCCAAGGTGACCAGTCGAGCCGGTGACGAAGATGTCGACGTCACAGTTAATCTGCAAACGAGCCATCGATCCTTTTGCCGATCACACAACGGAACTCTCAATGAAAGCACCATTGTCGGTGTCAAAACCGGCAGATATCAGGTAGGGGGTCCCGAACTATGCATCTAAGGATCGATGGTAACAAGAGACATGGGACACGATGTTTACCCAGGTTTGGGCCCTCTTAATGGAGGTAATACCCTACGTCCTGCTTGATTGATATTGATGAATATGAGTGTTACAAGAGTTGATCTACCTCGAGATCGTATGTTGTGGTCTAAACCCTACAAGTATGATGAGTAATGTCATAATCCTCTATTGACTAGCCTGGCCTCGGCTTATATAACATACCAGAGGCCTAGGATAACAAGAGTCCTAGTCAAATACGTGGGTGGAGAGGAGTCCTTGTCTTGATCACCAAGTCTTGTGGAATCTTCCTCGTATATGTCTTCGGCTGTCCAAACTAGCCCAGGAGTAAACGGCCATGGGGGTCCTCGACCCAATCCAATTGATCGGGATACGATGTGGTGAGTACCCTGTAGTCCAGGACACTATCACCCCTCCTAACCCTAGTCGCTCCCTTGCCCGATCCACCCCCTCATCTCACGATCCCCTCGTCCTCTCCCTTGCGATCCCCTTGCGCCGCCACTCCCTCCTCTCGATCTCTCCCTCTCCATCGCTCGTGTAGACACCCACAGGAAAGGAGAGGAGTGAGACCCCTCAAGCCAACCACCTCGCGGTCCCATGAGCTCGCCTACCCGCACGACCATGGCATCTCCGCCCTCGACCCGGCTCTCCCTCGACGTCCTCTCGCCGGAGCCCTTCCTCCACCTCTGCACCGGTCTCCCACGACAGCCTCGTCGTGCCCTCAAGCGCCTCGCCTCCCGCAGCCGGTCCAGGACCTCCCTCGCCGCCTCCTCGTCTACCCGACGCCACCGCATCGTCAGCGTCGTCGCTAGGGGAGGAGCCCCTCGACCCATCCGTCCTCGGCCCCTGCTTAGCGCAGCCGCCTCTCCGTCGTTGTCGAGCGCGCCATGGACCCTGTTTCCACTATCTCGAGCTCTGCCCCGTCATCCTTCTCTGCTTCCTTGGCTGTTGATGACCGTATCAACCGTGTGTGTCCTTCCCGTCCCTGCCGCTGGATCGGGCCTGCTCCGCCCGACTCCTCTCGCCTCGACTGTCCGCACTCACTTCCTGCTGCAGGTTCTCGTCTCTGCTTCGATCAAACGCACAAAGCTGTTGCCACCCGCTTCGTCAGTTTCAGTACGCGAGTGCTACTCGTGTGACTGCACCATGAACCGCCTGAGTTCGACCACCTCTGCAGCCTCCTGTTGCTGTTCGTGTACCTCCACTTGCTGTTGCGGTTGACGCCAAGGTCGACCACAGAACAGGAAATAACACCAAGTACCAGGTCAACAAGGACCGCCAAGCATCTTCTCTGTGATTTTTCTGCCAAGTACCACAACGACGCGTCAAGTACCTCTACCGCCGTCTATGAGAATGCCAAGTACCTCCATGAAAAACGAACATGCACCACTACGCCCGGAGGCCTCGAACCCGTCAAGTCCGACAATGATTGTGTACAACTACCGATGACATGCATGTTGCCAAGTACCCCTTCCGGATCGCCATGTTTGACTACTGATGATATATACCACTACCATCGCCGAGATCGCGAGAACCTCTACTTCCCCTTCAAAACGTGTACCACTACCGCCGCCCGAACGTCTACAGAACATGTACCGTCGACCCTCGAAGACCCATGGACGTCAAGTTCCTTGTGTTGACCCCGAACACCTACGGAGTGTGAACATGTACATCGTGAGAACGCCTACTTCCCTCTTGATCCGTTCCGATAATGCACGCTTCGAAAGGTATAACCATCGAGACGACCGCCCGTGGACCGAATGCATGCATGTTGAATGAGATGAACCCCACGTTTGCACTGTGTCTGAAATTGTCGCTTGCATGGTCCTCCTCGTTGCCATGCCGTCCACCAGTGGGAACCTAGTAACTGGGATCACCCCATCATCTTGCATGACACACTCCCGCCACACTTCCTTTTGCACCGGCATCTCAATCAAGTTACCGGAACCAGAATGTTGCCATGTCACCATTTCCGTTGTCGTTGCTGTGGCACCCTTTCGTTTCCACCACGGTGACAAATGCTTCATAATATGCTCTAGTTAACATTTTCATAAAACTTGCACATGTCATCCGCATCATGATAATAACATTTAATATGTTTAAAATTGTTGTTTGCATTAAATTGCTAAATGCATATGGGGATTTACCAAAATTGTTGTTTGATGTTTCTGGCCTCATTTAAAATTCCTAACTGTGTATTTTACTCATGCTTCACCACTTGCCATGTTAAGAACATTTAATTTTGTTGGGTACATAAACAGGAGAGAACTAAATAAGTCATGTGGTGTTTCATCAATATGCAACTCATTGCATATTTAGCTCCACTTAACTTATAGAGTTGTTTGTGCACTTTGCCATGCCATGCCTCATTAAACCGGACATGCATCATACTTGGTTGCGCATCATGCCATGCTTATGTGATGCTTGTTTACTATGTTGCCTGCTTCTTTCCGGGTTGCTTCTCTCGTTAGCTTCGGTTTCGTTCCGGAGTTTTGAGGATCCGTTCGACTATGTCCGTTCATTTACTTCTTGGACTCGTTCTTCTTCCTTGCGGGATTTCAGGCAAGATGACCATACCCTCGAAATCACTTCTATCTTTGCTTGTTAGTTGTTCGCTCTATCGCTATGTCGCGCTACCTACCACTTGTTTATCATGCCTCCCATATTGCCATGTCAAGCCCCTAACCCACCTTCCTAGCAAACCGTTGTTTGGCTATGTTACCACTTTTGCTCAGCCCCTCTTATAGCGTTGTTAGTTGCAGGTGAAGCTGAAGTTTGTTCCATGTTGGAACATGGATATGTTGGGATATCACAATATCTCTTATTTAATTAATGCATCTATATACTTGGTAAAGGGTGGAAGGCTCGGCCTTATGCCTGGTGTTTTTTTCCACTCTTGCCGCCCTAGTTTCCGTCATACCGGTGTTATGTTCCTTGATTTTGCGTTCCTTACGCGGTTGGGTGTTATGGGAACCCCTTGACAGTTCGCTTTGAATAAAACTCCTCCAGCAAGGCCCAACCTTGGTTTTACATTTGCCTAACAACCTATTACCCTTCCCTTGGGTCGGCCAACCCAAGGGTCATCTTTATTTTAACCCCCCCCCCGGGCCAGTGCTTCTCTAAGTGTTGGTCCGAACCGAGCCGCCTGCGGGGCCACCTCGAGGAAACTCGAGGGCTGGTTTTACTCGTAGCCTGCCTTGTCCGGTGTTTCCCTGAGAACGAGATACGTGCGACTCCTATCGGGATTGTCAGCACATCGGGTGGCTTTGCTGGTCTTGTTTTAGCATTGTCGAAATGTCTTGTAACCGGGATTCCGAGACTAATCGGGTCTTCCCGGGAGAAGGAATAT
This sequence comes from Triticum urartu, assembly GCF_003073215.2. Taxonomy (NCBI): domain Eukaryota; kingdom Viridiplantae; phylum Streptophyta; class Magnoliopsida; order Poales; family Poaceae; genus Triticum; species Triticum urartu. The sequence continues at coordinate 435,328,380 of NC_053027.1, read as the reverse complement.
CCTTCGTTGACTGTGAGAGCTTGTGATGGGCTAAGTTGGGACACCCCTGCAGGGTTTTGAACTTTCAAAAGCCGTGCCCGCGGTTATGGGCAGATGGGAATTTGTTAATGTCCGGCTATAGAGAACTTGACACTTAACTTAATTAAAATGCATCAACCACGTGTGTAGCCGTGATGGTCTCTTCTCGGCAGAGTCCGGGGAGGGAACACGGTTCTTGTGTTATGCTTGAACGTAAGTAGATTCAGGATCACTTCTTTATCACTTCTAGTTCATGACCGCTGTGTTGCTTCTCTTCTCGCTCTTATTTGCGTAAGTTGGCCACCATATATGCTTAGTGCTTGTTGCAGCTCCACCTTACTACCCCTTTCCTACCCATAAGCTTAAATAGTCTTGATCTCGCGGGTGTGAGATTGCTGAGTCCTCGTGGCTCACAGTTACTTCCAAACAGTTGCAAGTGCCGATGATACCAGTGCAGGTGACGCAACCGAGCTCAATTGGGAGCTCGATGAAGATCGTGTTCGTTGTGTTGTTTTGTTTCCTATTGATTAGTAGTGGAGCCCAGTTGGGACGAACGGGGATCTATGCATTTGGGGTTTGTCTTCTTTTATTTTGGTTCCATAGTCGAACCTTGATTGTATTCTGGATGATGTATGTTTAACTTGTATTTGTACGAAGTGGCAATTGTAAGCCAACTCTTTATCCCTTTCTTATTCAATACATGGGATTGTGTGAAGATTACCCTCTTGCGACAAACCTACCATGCGGCTATGCCTCTAAGTCGTGCCCCGACACGTGGGAGATATAGCTGCATCGTGGGTGTTACAACTTTAAACTTGTTGTATGCAGAAATAGGTTGAATAAAGCATGATTATAAATCACCGGCGTTTATTAACCCGACCTGGCTTTCGACTATGAGTCGCCAGTATGATGATAATTTATCCTGTGTTTATTGACCCGGCCTGGCTTTCGACTATAAGTCGCCAGTATATATTTGTATTGCGCAATTGGAATCATGCGCTTATAAATCATTGGGTATATTATTCAAATCTTTAATAGCCAACATGGCTGGATGGTTATCAATAACCAGTATTATGATTGAGGTTTTCAAAGTCACTTTACCGCAATGGATATTATTTTATTGATGGATATGATTTATTCTACAATGGAAGGAATAGTCCCGAGTCGCTGCAGGCTTACGACCCAGCACTTGGGGGCTACATTATTCAAATTGAGATTACATCAAATATGCAAGTCCCATGTCACTGCCAGCATGCACCATGGCACTTGGGGGCTAATGCAAAGTCATTTTCTCATCACCTTATTGAAGACTCGACTCATCACATTGTAATGAGCCGGCCCTTGGGGGCTACTAATTGCTCCTGTCAACAATTCAAGGTACACAAGTCTTAATCCATTATATTGAAGGGTCCACTGCTCAGTTGGTAAAGCACAAAGCTCTTAGCCTTGTGGACGTGGGTTCAAGCCCCATGATGGGGGTTATATCATATGATGTTTTTTCCAAGAAGTATATATAAAGTCCCAACTCAATATTATCTTACTGAGCCGGCCCTTAGGGACTACATTGGTTGAAGTTTTTATGAGTATAAGGCAATTACAAGTCCCAGGTTGCTGCAAGCACAACAACCTGGCACTTGGGGGCTACGCATGTGGAATATTCAGTTGTGACTAGTGACTAAGATGAACAATCTGGATTTCTTCAAGGTTGCAACATTTAAATTGAAACAACTCTTAAGCTATCACTACGTTCTCCTCTTAAGACTTGGGGGCTACAGATAATATGCATATAAAGGAGGAACATCTTCAAATTCTCAGTTTTGGGCAAATCAGGAAAATTAATTGTGTGACTCGGTATTGGCAAAAATCATAACCCGGTGTCTATAAACGGTCATGACCCGGGATCATCAGTTTTTATAACCCAGCAATTTTGGCAATGATAAACCGGCAAGCTCTACATTTTCAAACCGGCTGATATCAGTTGAATATTTGAAGACCAATATTTTTGTCAAATCAGAGCATTGAAGACCGATTCAAATGGATTCTTTATTTACAAAATATCTTCTGCAAGCAAATTGATTATGAAGCTAGTATATTGACTCGGATTTTTCAGAAGAAAGAAATGATAAGGACTTAAGGATGATCAAGTGCCGATTTATAAGACTATTTGAACCGGAGCACAACCCGCCAAATTTGTTCTTGTGTTTATGTTGCAGATCAGTTTAACATGGATAAATCCAAATTAAAATGGGGGCTAATGTCGGGGATATACCCTGCGGTGTAACCCGACACGAAGTATAACCCAGCCAGACTTGGCGACTCACTGGTAACCCGGCGGGTGGGACAGACGGGTGGGACAGACGGGTGACAAGGCCTAAGGCCCAGAAGGCCGGTTCAAACTATGGTGGGCCGGTTTACAAGGAAAGGCATAAGGAATATTCCCTTATAAAGGAAGCAAGATTAGGATTCCACTTGTAATAGAGTAATCCTAATCCTACTAGGACTAGTCATCTAACCCGCCCCTTCAACATATATAAGGAGGGGCAGGGCTCCCTAGAGAGGGACAAGCAAGAAGAAACAATCTCTAGGGCTAGACACAAAGAGCCGGTTTACCGGCGACTCTCATGATGATAATGAGACCTAGCCACAAACAACATGTAGGGTTGTTAACGGATGATGTTTCCCGGGGCCCGAAGCTGTCTAAACCCTTGTCTTGTGTTGCGTCTCTCGATTCCGCTCAACCCCTCTCAAGCTACCACATAGATGCCTTGGCCTCACGACTAAGTCCACACACTAGGACATCTGCTGTGGTAATTCCACGACAAATACCTAGTTCAATCTCGTTACCGGCAAGTCTCTTTACTCATTTCCGTAATACACTATCCTGCAACTAACTCATTAGTTGTATTGCTTGCAAGGCTTATAGTGATGTGTATTACCGAGAGGGCCCAAAGATACCTCTTCGATAATTGGAGTGACAAATCCTAATCTTGATCTATGCCAACTCAACAAGTACTATCAGAGACACTTGTAGAGCACCTTTATAACCACCCAGTTACGTTGTGACATTTGGTAGCACACAAAGTGTTCCTCTGGTATTCGGGAATTGCATAATCTCATAGTCATAAGAACATGTATAAGTCATGAAGAAAGCAATAGTAGTAAACAAAAACGATCAAGTGCTAAGCTAACGGAATGGTCAAGTCAATCACATCATTCTCCTAATGATGTGATCCCATTGATCAAATGACAACTCATGTCTATGGTTAGGAAACTTAACCATCTTTGATCAATGAGCTAGTCAAGTAGAGGCACACTAGTGACACTATGTTTGTCTATGTATTCACACATGTATTATGTTTCCGGTTAATACAATTCTAGCATGAATAATAAACATTTATCATGAAATAAGGAAATAAATAATAACTGGCATATTTCCTTCAGTCTCCCACTTGCACTAGAGTCGGTAATCTAGATTACACAGTAATGATTCTAACACCCATGGAGCCTTGGTGTTGATCATGTTTTGCTCATGGAAGAGGCTTAGTCAACGGGTCTGCAACATTTAGATCCATATGTATCTTGCAAATCTCTATGTCTCCCACATGGACTTGACCCGGATGGAGTTGAAGCGTCTCTTGATGTGCTTGGTTCTCTTATGAAATCTGGATTCCTTTGCCAAGGCAATTGCGGCAATATTGTCACAAAATATTTTCATTGGACCCGATGTACTAGGTATGACACCTAGATCGGATATGAACTCCTTCATCCAGACTCCTTGATTCGCTGCTTCCGAAGCAGTAATGTACTCCGCTTCACATGTAGATCCCGCCACGACGCTCTGTTTAGAACCGCTCCAACTGACAGCTCCACCGTTTAATATAAACACGTATCCGGTTTGTGATTTAGAATCGTCCGGATCAGTGTCAAAGCTTGCATCAACGTAACCATTTACGATGAGCTCTTTGTCACCTCCATAAACGAGAAATATATCCTTGGTCCTTTTCAGGTACTTCAGGATGTTCTTGACCGTTGTCCAGTGATCCACTCCTGGATTACTTTGGTACCTCCATACTAGACTAATGGCAAGGCATACATCATGTCTGGTACACAACATTGCATACATGATAGAGCCTATGGCTGAAGCATAGGGAACACATTACATTTTCTCTCTATCTTCTAAAGTGGTCGAGCATTGAGTCTTACTCAACTTCACACCTTGTAATACAGGCAAGAACCCTTTCTTAGCTTGATCCATTTTGAACTTCTTCAAAACTTTATCAAGGTATGTGCTTTGTGAAAGTCCAATTAAGTGTCTTGATCTATCTCTATAGATCTTGATGCCCAATATATAAGCAGCTTCACCGAGGTCTTTCATTGAAAAACTCTTATTCAAGTATCCTTTTATGCCATCCAGAAATTCTATATCATTTCCAATCAACAATATGTCATCCACATATAATATTAGAAATGCTACAGAGCTCCCGGTCACTTTCTTGTAAATACAGGCTTCTCCAAAAGTCTGTATAAAACCATATGCTTTGATCACACTATCAAAACATTTATTCCAACTTCGAGAGGCTTGCACCAGTCCATAAATGGATCGCTGGAGCTTGCACACTTTGTTAGCTCCCTTTGGATCAATAAAACCTTTAGGTTGCATCATATACAACTCTTCTTCCAAAAATCCATTCATGAATGCAGTCTTTACATCCATTTGCCAAATTTCATAATCATAAAACGCAGCAATTACTAACAATATTCAGACGGACTTAAGCATCGCTACGGGTGAGAAGGTCTCATCGTAGTCAACTCCTTGAACTTGTCAAAAACCTTTCGCAACAAGTCGAGCTTTGTAGACAGTAACATTACCGTCGGCGTCTGTCTTCTTCTTGAAGATCCATTTATTTTCAATGGCCTGCCGATCAACGGGCAAGTCAACCAAAGTCCGCACTTTGTTCTCATACATGGATCCCATCTCAGATTTCATGGCCTCAAACCATTTTGCGGAATCTGGGCTCATCATCGCTTCCTCATAGTTTGTAGGTTCGTCATGGTCAAGTAACATGACCTCCAGAACAGGATTACCGTACCACTCTGGTGCAGATCTTGCTCTAGTTGACCTACGAGGTTTGGTAGTAACTTGATCTGAAGTTTCATGATCATCATCATTAGCTTCCTCACTAATTAGTGTAGGTGTCACAGGAACATGTTTCTGTGACGAACTACTTTCCAACAAGGGAGCGGGTACTGTTACCTCATCAAGTTCTACTTTCCTCCCACTCACTTCTTTCAAGAGAAACTCCTTCTCTAGAAAGGATCCATTCTTAGCAACAAATGTCTTGCCTTTGGATCTGTGATAGAAGTTGTACCCAATAGTTTCCTTTGGGTATCCTATGAAGACACATTTCTCTGATTTGGGTTCGAGCTTATGAGGTTGAAGCTTTTTCACATAAGCATCGCAGATCCAAACTTTAAGAAATGACAACTTCGTTTTCTTGCCAAACCATAGTTCATAAGGCGTCGTCTCAATGGATTTTGATGGTGCCCTATTTAACGTGAATGCAGCCATCTCTAAAGCATAACCCCAAAATGATAGCGGTAAATCAGTAAGAGACATCATAGATTGCACCATATCTAGTAAAGTACGATTACGACGTTCGGACACACCATTACGTGTGGTGTTCCGGGTGGCGCGAGTTGCGAAACTATTCCGCATTGTTTCAAATGTAGACCAAACTCGTAACTCAAATATTCTCCTCCACGATCAGATCGTAGAAACTTTATTTTCTTGTTACGATGATTTTCCACTTCACTCAGAAATTCTTTGAACTTTTCAAATGTTTCAGACTTATGTTTCATTAAGTAGATATACCCATATCTGCTTAAATCATCTATGAAGGTGAGAAAATAACAATACCCGCCGTGAGCCTCAACGTTCATTGGACCACATACATCAGCATGCATGATTTCCAACAAATCTGTTGCTCGCTCCATAGTTCCGGAGAACGGCATTTTAGTCATCTTGCCCATAAGGCATGGTTCACAAGTACCAAGTGATTCATAATCAATTGATTCCAAAAGTCCATCAGTATGGAATTTCTTCATGCGCTTTACACCAATATGACCTAAACGGCAGTGCCACAAATAAGTTGCACTATCATTATCAACTCTGCATCTTTTGGCTTCAATATTATGAATATATGTATCACTACTATCGAGATTCATCAGAAATAGACCACTCTTCAAGGGTGCATGACCATAAAAGATATTACTCATATAAATAGAACAACCATTATTCTCGGATTTAAATGAATAACCGTCTCGCATTAAACAAGATCCAGATATAATGTTCATGCTCAACGCTGGCACCAAATAACAATTATTTAGGTCTAAAACTAATCCCGAAGGTAGATGTAGAGGTAGCGTGCTGACGGCGATCACATCGACTTTGGAACCATTTCCCACGCGCATCGTCACCTTGTCCTTAGCCAGTCTTCGCTTAATCTGTAGTCCCTGTTTCGAGTTGCAAATATTAGCAATAGAACTAGTATCAAATACCCAGGTGCTACTGCAAGCTCTGGTAAGGTACACATCAATAACATGTATGTCACATATACCTCTGTTCACCTTACCATCCTTCTTATCCGCCAAATACTTGGGGTAGTTCCGCTTCCAGTGACTAGTCTGTTTGCAGTAGAAGCACTCAGTCTCAGGCTTAGGTACAGACTTGGGTTTCTTCTGCTGAGCAAGAACTTGCTTGATGTTCTTCTTGAAGTTCCCCTTCTTCTTCCCTTTACACTATTTCTTGAAACTGGTGGTTTTGTTAATCATCAACACTTGATGCTCCTTTTTGATTTGTACCTCCGCGGCCTTTAGCATCGCGAAGAGCTTGGGAATTGTCTTATTCATCCCTTGCATATTATAGTTCATCACGAAGCTTTTGTAGCTTGGTGGCAGTGATTGAAGAACTCTGTCAATGATACTATCAACAGCAAGATTAACTCCCAGTTGAGTCAAGTGATTATGATACCCAGACATTTTGAGTATATGCTCACTAACAGAACTGTTCTCCTCCATCTTGCAGCTATAGAACTTATTGGAGACTTCATATCTCTCAATCCGGGCATTTGCTTGAAATATTAACTTCAACTCCTGGAACATCTCATATGCTCCATGACGTTCAAAACGTTGTTGAAGTCCCGGTTCTAAGCCGTAAAGCATGGCACACTGAACTATCGACTAGTCATCAGCTTTACTTTGCCAGCCGTTCTTAACGTCATTAGCAGCATCTGCAGCAGGCCTGGCACCTAGCGGTGCTTCCAGGACGTATTTCTTCTGTGCAACAATGAGGATAATCCTCAAGTTACGGACCTAGTCCTTGTAATTGCTACCATCATCTTTCAACTTTGCTTTCTCAAGGAACGCATTAAAATTCAATGGAACAACAGCACGGGCCATCTATCTACAACAACATAGATAAGCAAAATACTATCAGGTACTAAGTTCATGATAAATTTAAGTTCAATTAATCATATTACTTAAGAACTCCCACTTAGATAAATCCATATCAACTAAACCATAATCGATCATCACATGAAATGGAGTAGTTTTCAATGGTGAACATCACTATGTTGATCATATCTACTATATGATTCACGCTCGACCTTTCGGTCTCAGTGTTCCGAGGCCATATCTGCATATGCTAGGCTCGTCAAGTTTAACCCGAGTATTCTGCGTGTGCAAAACTGGTGATGCATAGCAACGAGACGGGAGAGTGTCGTCCACGTACCCTCGTAGACCGTTAAGCGGAAGCATTATGACAACGCGGTTGATGTAGTCATGCGTCTTCACGATCGACCAATCCTCAGTACCGAACGTACGGCACCTTCGCGTTCAGCAATCATTCAGCTCGGTGACGTCCCGCGAACTCACGATCCAGTAGAGCTTGGGGAAGAGTTTCGTCAGCACGACGGTGTGGTGACGATGTTGATGAAGCTACCGCAGCAGGGCTTCGCCTAAACACCGCTACAGTATGACCGAGGTGGATTATGGTGGAGGGGGGCACCGCACACGGCTGGGAGAGATCTTTGTGATCAACTTGTGTGTCTAGAGGTGCCCCCTGCCCCTGTATATAAAGGAGCAAGGGAGAGGCCGTCCGACCCTTGTTGGTGCGCCAGGAGGAGGAATCCTCCTCCTAGTAGGAGTAGGATTCCCCTTTTTCCTACTCCTACTAGGAGGGGGAAAGGAAGGGAGAGAAAGAGAAGGAAAGGGGGGCGCCGCCCCCCTCTCCTAGTCCAATTCGGACCAGAGGGGAGGGGGCGTGCTGCCTGCCCTAGGCCGGCCCCTCTCTCTTTCCCTTATGGCCCAACAAGGCCCATTAGCCCCAGGGGGGTTCTGGTAACCCCTCTGGTACTCCGGTAAAAATCCCGATTTTACCCGGAACTCCTCCGATGTCCAAATGTAGGCTTCCAATATATCAATCTTTATGTCTCGACCATTTCTAGACTCCTCGTCATGTCTGTGATCATATCTGGGACTCCGAACTACCTTCGGTACATCGAAACATATAAACTCATAAAACCGATCGTCACAGAACTTTAAGCGTGCGGACCCTACGGGCTCGAGAACTATGTAGACATGACCGAGACATGTCTCCGGTCAATAACCAATAGCGTAACCTGGATGCTCATATTGGTTCCTACATATTCTACAAAGATCTTTATCGGTCAAACCACATAACACTATACATTGTTCTCTTGTCATCGGTTTCTTACTTGCCCGAGATTCGATCGTCAGTATCCCAATACCTAGTTCAATCTCGTTACTGGCAGGTCTCTTTACTCGTTCTGTAATACACTATCCTGCAACTAACTCATTAGTTTAATTGCTTGCAAGGCTTACAGTGATGTGTATTACCGAGAGGGCCCAGAGATACCTCTCCGACAATCGGAGTGACAAATCATAATCTTGATCTATCCCAACTCAACAAGTACCATCGGATACACTTGTAATGCACCTTTATAATCAACCAGTTATGTTGTGACATTTGGTAGCACACAAAGTGTTCCTCTGGTATTCGGGAGTTGCATAATCTCATAGTCATAAGAACATGTATAAGTCATGAAGAAAGCAATAGCAGTAAACAAAAACGATCAAGTGCTAAGCTAACGGAATGGGTCAAGTCAATCACATCATTCTCCTAATGATGTGATCCCATTGATCAAACGAAAACTCATGTCTATGGTTAGAAAACTTAACCATCTTTGATCAATGAGCTAGTCAAGTAGAGGCACACTAGTGACACTATGTTTGTCTATGTATTCACACATGTATTATGTTTCCGGTTAATACAATTCTAGCATGAATAATAAACATTTATCATGAAATAAGGAAATAAATAATAACTTTATTATTGCCTCTAGGGCATATTTCCTTCAGAATCCTCCTCCTGGTAGGAGTAGGACTCCCCCTTTCCTAGTCCTACTAGGAGAAGAAGGAAGGAGGGGGCGCCGCCCCTCCCCCTAGTCCAATTCAGACTAGGCCCATGGGGGGCGGCGGCCAGCCCTTGGCAGCCTCTCTCTCCCCCCTAGGCCCAATATGGCCCATTACTTCTCCAGTGGATCCGATAACCCTTCCGGCACCCCGATATATATCTGGTGACCCCTCGGAACTCATCCGGTGTCCGAATATAGTCATCCAATATATCAATCTTTATGTCTCGGCCATTTCGAGACTCCTCATCATGTCCGTGAACACATCCGGGACTCTGAACAACCTTCGGTACATCGAAACACATAAACTCATAATACCGATCGTCATCGAATGTTAAGCGTGCGGACCCTACGGGTTCGAGAACTATGTAGACATGACCGAAACTCATCTCCGGTCAATAACCAATAGCAGAACCTGGATGCTCATATTGGTTCCTACATATTCTATGAAGATCTTTCTCGGTCAAACTGCATAACAACATACGTTGTTCCCTTTGTCATCGGTATGTTACTTGCCCGAGATTCGATCGTCGGTATCTCAATACCTAGTTCAATATTGTTACCGGCAAGTCTCTTTACTCATTCCATAATGCATCATCCCGTAAGTAACTCATTAGTCACACTACTTGCAAGGCTTATAGTAATGTGCATTACCGAGAGGGCCCAGAGATACCTCACCGATAATCGGAGTGACAAATCCTAATCTCGATCTATGCCAACTCAACAAACACCATCGGAGACACATGTACATCATCTTTATAATCACCCAGTTACATTGTGACGTTTGATAGCACACTAAGTGTTCCTCTGGTATTTGGGAGTTGCATAATCTCATAGTCATAGGAACATGTATAAGTTATGAAGAAAGCAATGCCAATAAACTAAACGATCATAGTGCTAAGCTAACGGATGGGTCAAGTCAATTACATCATTATCTAATGATGTGAACCCGTTCATCAAATGACAACTCTTGTCCATGGCTAGGAAACTTAACCATCTTTGATTAACGAGCTAGTCAAGTAGAGACATACTAGTGACACTCTGTTTGTCTATGTATTCAGACATGTACAAAGTTTCCGGTTAATGCAATTCTGGCATGAATAATAAACATTTATCATGATATAAGGAAATATAAATAACAACTTTATTATTGCCTCTAGGGCATATTTCCTTTAGTCTCCAACTTGTACTAGAGTCAATAATCTAGATTACATTGTAATGATTCTAACACCCATGGATTCTTGGTTCTGATCATGTTTTGCTCTTGAGAGAGGCTTAGTCAATGGGTCTACAACATTCAGATCCGTATGTATCTTGCAAATCTCTATGTCTCCCTCCTTGACTTGGTTGCGGATGGAATTGAAGCGTCTCTTGATGTGCTTGGTTCTCTTGTGAAATCTGGATTCCTTTGCCAAGGCAATTACACCAGTATTGCCACAAAATATTTTCATTGGACCCAATGCACTAGGTATGACACCTAGATCGGATATGAACTCCTTCATCCAGACTCCTTCATTTGCTGCTTCTGAAGCAGCTATGTACTCCGCTTCACACGTAGATCCCGCCACGACGCTCTGCTTGGAACTGCACCAACTGACAACTCCACCATTCAATAAAAATAAGCATCCGGTTTGTGACTTAGAGTCATCCGGATCAGTTTCAAAGCTTGCGTCGACATAACCGTTTACGACGAGCTCTTTGTCACCTCCATAAACAAGAGACATATCCTTAGTCCTTTTCAGGTATTTCAGGATGTTCTTGACCGCTGTCCAGTGATCCACTCCTGGATTACTTTGGTACCTCCCTGCTAAACTAATATCAAGGCACACATCAGGTCTGGTACACATCATTGCATACATGATAGAACCTATGGCTGAAGCATAGGGAATGAGCTTCATTTTTTCTCTATCTTCTGCAGTGGTCGGTCATTGAGTCTGACTCAACTTCGCACCTTGTAATACAGGCAAGAACCCTTTCTTTGCTTGATCCATTTTGAACTTCTTCAAAAACTTTATCAAGGTATGTGCTTTGTGAAAGTCCGATTAAGCGTCTTGATCTATCTATAGATCTTGATGCCTAATATATAAGCAGCTTCACCGAGGTCTTTCATTGAAAAATTCTTATTTAAGTATCCTTTTATGCTATTCAGAAATTCAGTATCATTTCCGATCAACAATATGTCACCCACATATAATATCAGAAATGCTACAGAGCTCGCACTCACTTTCTTGTAAATACAGGCTTCTCCAAAAGTCTGTATAAAACCATATGCTTTGATCACACTATCAAAGCGTATATTCCATCTCTGAGAGGCTTGCACCGGTCCATAAATGGATCGCTGGAGCTTGCACACTTTGTTAGCACCTTTTGGATCGACAAAACCTTCTGGTTGCATCATATACAACTCTTCTTTAAGGTATCCATTAAGGAATGCAGTTTTCTCATCCATTTTCCAAATTTCATAATCATAAAATGCGGCAATTGCTAACATGATTTGGACAGACTTAAGCATCGCTACAGGTGAAAAGGTCTCATCGCTGTCAACTCCTTGAACTTGTCGAAAATCTTTCGCAACAAGTGGAGCTTTGTAGACAGTAATATTACCGTCAGCGTCAGTCTTCTTCTTGAAGATCCATTTTATTCTCTATGGCTTGCCGATCATCGGCCAAGTCAACCAAAGTCCACACTTTGTTCTCATACATGGTTCCCATCTCAGATTTCATGGCCTCAAGCCATTTCACGGAATCTGGGCTCATCATCGCCTCCTCATAGTTCGTAGGTTCGTCATGGTCAAGTAACATGACCTCTAGAACAGGATTACCGTACCACTGTGGTGCGGATCTTACTCTGGTTTACCTACGAGGTTCGGTAGTAACTTGATCAGAAGTTTCATGATCATCATCATTAGCTTCCTCACTTACTAGTGTAGGAATCACAAAAATTGATTTCTGTGATGAACTACTTTCCAATAAGGGAGCAGGTACAGTTACCTCGTCAAGTTCTACTTTCCTCCCACTCACTTCTTTTGAGAGAAACTCCTCTAGAAAGGATCCATTCTTAGCAACGAATATCTTGCCTTCGGACCTGTGATAGAAGGTGTACCCAACGGTCTCTTTGGGTATCCTATGAAGTCACATTTCTCCGATTCGGGTTCAAGCTTATCAGCTAGAAGCTTTTTCACATAAGCACCGCGGCCCCAAACTTCAAGAAATGACAACTTGGGTTTCTTTCCAAACCACAGTTCATATGGTGTCATCTCAACGGATTTAGATGGTGCCCTATTTAACGTGAATGCATCCATCTCTAAAGCATAACCCCAAAACGATAGCAGTAAATCAGTGATCAATTGAAAGTACATCGGGATATTTACGCCAAACTGCGAGTGTCGTGTTCTCCACATGGACTAGGCGATGGCAACTATACTCGGCTAAAGCTAGGTAATGCGGTTCAGATTATCATTGCATGAAAATAAACCTAAACAATCTAAGACTGTTCCAGAAAATCGTCGGTAAAGAAAATGAAAAGAACCAAAGGGAAGTTTAGATTGTACTCTCTGTCTTTTTGGTATTATAGTTTTACTTGAAAAAGTAAACACTGACACAAGCATACAAAAATGACCGGAGGAAAACAACAATACTAGAACACATATGTTTATCTAACAAGCGTAAGACTGCTGAGCCCCCTTTCTCCTCGGTCCACAGAGAAAAAAATGTAGGACTGGTGCCGACAGCGCGAAATCTTATTAGTGGATCAGAAGACTATGGTGACCCATAGATCTTCAGATGTTGATTTGCAGAGCAGGGCCGGAATGCGGGGATTGCATTCTTCGAGAAGTATCATATCTTCTTTCCCTAGGGAGAAAGTAGAAACCAGAAATGAGTGGAGGTTCGATCTCTCACCCAAAGCAATTGGGGCTGAAGCATAAAAGAGAAGGAAGAAGAGATCTTATTAGTTTAGTTAACCCTTTGTCCAGCCCTTAGCATCTCAAGAATGCGCTCTTCTCAAGCAAATCCAAATAGGTGTTGGTTTGCGCAAAGGAAGCTGAAGTGGATGGAGGGTAAAAACTAAGCAAAAGGAGAAGAAGCAGATAAATAAATTGTGGAAAGTATAAAGTGTTGACTCGTGCGAGTCACTCCTTCTTCGCTTTGACTTCTTGGCTGGCTTGATGCTCAGTCTGGCCAATGGGATGACCCCCTTTTCTCTACTTTGTTAGCTTTGCGAATGAGAAAGGTTCTTTTAGGTGAGAGAGAGTGCCAAGATGGGAACCTATTCTTCGATTGACTACCGTGCTTCTTATCTTTTTCCAATACTACGTCAATTGCTAGCTGTCAGCATAGGTAGTATTTTGGTACCAACATGCCAAGCTAGCGGAATTCTTCACAGGGAAACAACATCTTGAACAGAGGCAAGAAACAAAATTACAGGACATAAAATAGACAAACACACACACATATATATTTATATAGAACAGGTACTTGAGCTAACATATGGACTGAAATTAAACACATTCACTGGAAAATCACAAGCATAAATGTCACTGGTACATAGCTAGTACAGAGACTAAAAATTGAACATCAAATAAACTGGAGTAAAGTTACTAGTACGGGACAGATTACAGTAGATGGCAAGAAACAAATGCATAGGGCTAAACATACACATACGCCAGCAGAGTACTAATCAACAGATCCATGAGACATGGAGCAGGTTTCAAGAACTCTTCAAATCTTAACCTTACAAAGTCTTAAACATCTTAATTTTATAGAAATTTCAGAGAGAGAGAGAGATACACACACAGAGAGAGAGCAGCAGCAGCAGCAAGTTGGAGAATTTGAGCGGAGGAGGAGCAGCAGTAGGGACGAGGGGAGGAGCAGCAGCGACGGGGTTCAGAGAGAGAGAGATGGCCTAGTGGCCAGGGGCGTAACTCTCGATCTGCTCTAGATGGCCAAGCGAGTTGGCCCGCAGTGCGAAGCCGCCGAATACAAAGATCTGTCCGGGGAGAAAAGTCTCACCCTGGACTGCATCGCTATCGATGATCGAAGGAGCCATCCAGCCTAACGGTGACGACACAGAGGAACTCTCAATGAAAGCACCAATGTCAGTGTCAGAACCAGCGGATCTCAGGTAGGGGGTCCCGAACTGTGCATCTAAGGCGGATGGTAATAGGAGGCAGGGGACACGATGTTTTACCCAGGTTCGGGCCCTCTTGATGGAGGTAAAACCCTACGTCCTGCTTGATTTATTCTTGATAATATGAGTAGTACAAGAGTTGATCTACCACGAGATCAGAGAGGCTAAACCCTAGAAGCTAGACTATGGTATGATTGTATGTTGTCCTATGGACTAAAACCCTCCGGTTTATATAGACACCGGAGGGGGCTAGGGTTACACAAGGTCGGTTACAAAGGAGGAGATATACATATCCGTATTGCCTAGCTTGCCTTCCACGCCAAGGAGAGTCCCATCCGGACATGAGACGAAGTCTTCAATCTTGTATCTCCATAGTCCAATAGTCCGTCCAAAGGATATAATCCGGCTGTCCGGAGACCCCCTAATCCAGGACTCCCTCAACTACCGACGGTGTTGAAGAAGCGGAATGCCCATAATGTGCCTTCCTGCATGCCATAGGCACAAACCACTTTTGTCCAACCCCTTGTGACGATCGCCCACCCATCCTTCACCGCCTTCAGGAAGACTTCTAGAGCATTATCATGGTAGCATGAATTATATACTTTAACCTTAGTTGCCTCCACTCCGGTCATGTAGTTTGTAAGGTAATCATCAGTAAATAGCTTCAAAAACCACTGAAAAGAGAAAAATATCAGATACTGAGGTCTAATAGAGTAACTTGTTGTGGGTAGTGGAAAAGGCAACACATTACTTACCATCCTAAAGTTCACTGTTGTCTTCGACAAAGTGTAAATAAAGAGCTTAATTCCAATCACCCGTTTCTTTCGCCTAACAATCCTTTTTAGTTTCCTCACTTGATGCTTGTTCATGAATATCTCATTGCCCCATACGCATAAGGGATCGAAGCGTGGATCAGTACCCCTCATATATGTACCTACAAGCAACCAGTAAATGTTAGAAGCTAAACTGAGATTGCACAAATGATGTAAAATACAACTACCTATGTTCCTAAGTACAAGTATTTTTTTTTGAGATTTCAATATGAACTACATACGAATGTATATATAATTATAGATATAGTTTAGATTAGAATCTAGATTCACTCATTTTTCTCCTTATGTAGTCTATATTGGAATCTCTAAAAATACTTATATTTAGGAATATATGGTGTATAAGACATGGGATGCAGCTAAGCTCGACGGCAAACAACAGCATCGCCCATTGTAGCCCTGTGTAAGTACATGGAAAGCCAATGTTAACTACAACAGGGTTAACATCCACCAAAAATAGCAAATGGTAATAAAATGGTAGCATATGTAGTGATATCTTCATTTCGAAAGAGTAGCACGGCAGCAAAGGGACGGATTAAAAAATGGATACAACTGTTAATTGCAACAAGCTTAACAACATCCTAATTCATGTTTTGTAAGTTTGTAGCCATTGAAATACAACTCTTTAAAAAGGGATACAACTTTTAATTACAACAGGCTTAATGCCCATTGAAACCGGTACTGATAAAAATGCAATTGGCAGAGTTAAACATCATAGGGCAGGTGCTGCCAGAGTAGATAATGGCCTGGTTGTCTATAAAAAGATAGGCAAAATAGCTCAAACGTGTTAGGCATGTTTACTACAACATGCTTAATACATCGACAATACAAAACATAGCCATTAATTGCAACTGGTATTGGTAAGATTGAACTGGCGGGTACATACTTGGTAAGTCCTGAGAGGTAGTTGCTGGGGCACTTCATCTTGGCCAGAGCCCGCCCAAATTCAGCAGCGGTGGAGGCGAGCTGTTTCTCCGGGTCGAAGCGTGGATTAGTGCCACTGACATGTGTACCTACAGGCAACCAGTAAATGGTAGAAGTTAAACTGCAAATGCACAAATGATGTGAAATACTATAAGACATGGGATGCAGCTAACCTTGACGGCAAACAACAGCATCGGCCGTTATGACCCTGCGTAAGTACATGGACAAGCATGTTAAGTACAACAGGGTTAGCATCCACCAAAAATAGCAAATGGGGCTGCATCTCTAGTATATCTTCATTGCGGAGAGTAGCATGGTAGCAAATGGACAGATTAAAAAATGGATACAACTGTTAATTGCAACAGGCTTAACAACATCCTAAGTCATGTTTTGTAAGTTTGTAGCCATTGAAATGCAACTGTTTAAAAATGGATTCAACTATTAATTGCAACAGGCTTAATAGACATTGAAACCGGTACTGATAAAAATGCAATTGGCATAGTTAAACATCACAAGGCAGGTGCTGCCAGAGCAGAGAATGGCCCAGATGTCTATAAAAAGGTAGGGATAGTAGCAAAAATGTGTTAGCATGTTTACTAGAACATGCTTAATACATCGACCATACAGAACATAGCCATTAATTGCAACTGGTATTGGTAAGATTGAACTGGTGAGTACATACTTGGTAAGTCCTGAGAGGTAGTTGCTGGGGCACTTCATCTTGGCCAGAGCTCGCCCAAATTCAGCGACGGCGGAGGCGAGCTGTTCCTCCGGGTCGAAGCGTGGATCATTGCCACTGACATGTGTACCTACAGGCAACCAGTAAATGGGTAGAAGTTAAACTACAATTGCACAAATTATGTGAAATACTGTAAGACATGGGATGCAGCTCATCTCGATGGCAAACAAAAGCATCGGCTGTTATGACCCTGCATAAGTACATGGACAAGCATGTTAAGTGCAACAGGGTTAGCATCCACTAAAAATAGCAAATGAGCAGCATCTCTAGTGATATCCTGAGTCAGGTATTGTAAGTTTGTTGCCGGTATTGGTGAAATTGAGCTGGACACGGTAATATTTGAACATCACATAGTGTGTAGTACTGAAATAAACAAGGCACGAACATGCTTAATACATCAATCGTACAAATCATAGCCGTTGCAAGTGGTATTGGTAAGATTTAGCTGGTCAGATCTTACCTATTAAGTCCTAGGGGGTAGTCGCTGGGGGAGTTCATCTGGGCCAGAGCCTGCACCATGTCGGCGGCGGCGGAGGTGAGGTGTTCCTCCGGGTCAACACACACAACGGCCATCGCGCCATGGACCGCCATCAGCTCCTAGCGGGGGAGGGGGATTTGGAGGCATGAGGATGTTTCGCAGGCGCCATTTAAGCAATCAGGCCGGGGACGTGATAGAGATCGGTGGGTTACCTGACTGGATCCGAGCAGAACGTAGATGTGGTTGAAGTTGTGGTTGCGACGGCGGTGGTTTGAGATGCCGGTAGGGGGAGGCGCGAGGGAGGGGGGATACTGAGGGGAAGGGGATGTGGTTCGAGGAATAGTTCTGAAATCGCGTGCCTAATGAAAATTTCGGTGTGAAATTTGAAACTTGGGCGAGGGAAACACACAATGCAGACGAAGCGTGTAAAATACTCGTGTGCGAGAAAAAAGAAAGTTGGTAGATCCCGTCTCCAAAAAAATGTACACGTGTACTTGATTTTTTTTCAGTCAATGGTACGCCTTGTTTATTAGGAAATATCGCACAGGTAACTAACTTATGGGTCATTAATGCAAAAAACGCAGACGGGTATGGCATAGAAACCGTGTGTTTTGTGATCTTCTAATGATTAACGCAAAAAACGCACACGGGTACACATGCTAATCAACGCTGAAAGCCCTCAAAGGATGCTCTTACCGACATTGTACGTTAATACTACAAACTTAAAGTACTACTAGTAATTTTCTCTAATACTACAAACTTAACCTACTTCTCACATGCTGCCATCAGGGCATGCTAGCCAGACGTCGGCGTTCTCCTTCCCGGCCTTGTAGGCAGCAGCCCTCCGTGCTTCGATCTCCACCAAGCTCTCCTCACCACGGCGTGCGACCTCTTTTTTCTTATGGCGGCGGGACTCTCTTTTCTTGACTGCTTTTTGCCTTTTCCGCTCCTTCTGTGCGACTTTGGCCGCCTCTAGATCCACCACCCATTCGGCCATGGAAGCCTCAAAGTCCGCCCATGTAACTGTCTGGCCGCCGGCGGTGATGAACTCGGCGCGGCGAGATGCCATCGTTTCCTTACCATGTGCGTGGTCGCGGGCGGCGAGGAACGCGGCGCAGCGGGATGCCATCGCTTCATTACCAGTTACTGTGCACCGCGGTGCCATGGACGACGCCTGGAAAGAGCTCTGGGATGGAGGGGCCGGGCAGCCGTACAGTGCGGTGGTATTCAAGAGCTCAACCACAAATGACAACAGAAATTTGGCTTTGAAAGCACAAGTGCTCCCTAGGTGGTTTTGATAATTGATGACAACATATCTCTTGTTGTACTAAAATTTCGATCTAGCATGTTTCAGATAAGTTCAACAATGGAGTGGCATGGACTAAAGGTTGTGGGAACTCCTTCAAGATGCTAAGGACAAAGGATTGGCTAAATCTTCAAGCTCAAGACTCATCATTTTACATTTTAGTGATCCAAGATCACATTGAGTCTTTAGGAAAAGCCAATACTATCAAGGAGGGATGAGGTGTTGCTTAACGAGCCTCTTGCTTCATGTGCTTAGTGATATGCTCCAAAAACCCTCAACTACTTTCCCATATCCACATATGACCTAAACCCTAAGCCAAACTCGGTCCTACCGATTCTTCCTATCCGGCGCCACCGAGTTTCACTTGTCATTAGCCACTTCCAAACCCTAGCAATTCGGTTCTACCGATAGGGATCTCGGTCTCACCGAGATGGGATTGCAAACTCTCTGTTACCTATTGCAATATTCTCGGTCCCACCGAGATATGCAATCGGTCCCACCGAGATTGCAATGTAAATTCAGTGTTTCCTTTTTTGTAACTTTTCGGTCTCACCAAAAGAGCAAATCGGTCCCACCGAGTTTGCCTGACCAACTCTCTGGTTAGCTAATTACCAAATTCGGTCTCACCGAGTTTGTGTAATCGGTCTCACCGAGATTACGTTATGCCCAAACCCTAACCATATCGGTCCTACCGAGTTGCATGTCAGTCCCACCGAAAATCTCTAACGGTCACTAGGTTTACATTTTCGGTCCGACCGAGTTTGTTGATTCGGTCCCACCGAGATTGGAAAACTGTGTGTAACGGTTGGATTTTGTGTGGAGGCTATATATACCCCTCCACCTCCTCTTCATTCAAAGAGAGAGCCATCAGAACACATACACCATTCCACTCATATGTTCTAAGAGAGAACCACCTACTCATGTGTTGAGACCAAGATATTCCATTCCTACCATATGAATCTTGATCTCTAGCCTTCCCAAGTTGCTTTCCACTCAAATCTTCTTTCCACCAAATCCAAATCCTATGAGAGAGAGTTGAGTGTTGGGGAGACTATCATTTGAAGCACAAGAGCAAGGAGTTCATTACCTACACAGCATTTGTTACTTCTTGGAGAGTGGTGTCTCCTAGATTGGCTAGGTGTCACTTGGGAGCCTCCGACAAGATTGTGGAGATGAACCAAGGAGTTTGTAAGGGCAAGGAGATCGCCTACTTCATGAAGATCTACCGCTAGTGAGGCAAATCCTGTGTGGGCGATGGCCATGGTGGGATAGACAAGGTTGCTTCTTCGTGGACCCTTTGTTGGTGGTTGCTTCTTCGTGGACCCTTCATGGGTGGAGCCCTGTGTGGACTCGCGCAACCATTACCCTTTGTGGGTGGAGCCCTGTGTGGACTCTCGCAACCGTTACCCTTTGTGGGTTGAAGTCTCCATCAACGTGGATGTAGGATAGCACCACCTATCCGAACCATGGGAAAAACATCCGTGTCTCAAATTGCGTTTGATCTCTCCAAACCCTTCCCTTTACATTCTTGAAAGTTGCATGCTTTACATTCCGCTGCTCATATACTCTTTGCATGCTTGCTTGATATGTATTGTGTGTGTTGAAATTGTCCCTAAACTCCACTTAAACCAAAAAGCTTAAAAATTGCAACTTTAGCAAGAAGTGTCTAATCACCCCCCTCTAGACACATCTACTTCTTGATCCTACAAGTGGTATCAGAGCATTGGTCTCCATTGCCTTGGTTTAATCACCATTGGAGGAAGATGGATGTGTCTACTCTAGGGAGTCTTAGACATAGAGTGCCTATTCTTGATGAAAAGTATTTTCATGAGTGGAAAGATGAGATGCTTGTAATCTTCAATCAATATGATTTGAACAAGTATATTGCTAGCCCTTGTGCACTTCATATTAATCCTTTGCATCCTACCCTAGATGAAGATATTGACATGATTCGCAATCTTAGAACTATTGAGCTCATCATTAGAGGATTGCCCAAAAACTTGATTGCTAGTTTGCCTACTCAAAATTGTGCCTATACTATATGGAAATTTCTTGAGGAACGATTTCCCGATCATTCCTTGAAAACTTTGGATGAAATTTTCCATAAATCTATTGCCTTGAGTAAGATGAATTCTAGTGATCCTAGTTTTGGTAAATGTCTATTTGAACTTACCAATCTTAAACATGCTAAAGGAGATGTTGGAATCATTAATGATATCATATTCAAAGCTATAAGAATTCATAAAAGTGACCACTTTGATGATCATTTATCTAATGAATTACCCTCTCTAGGAAATGATGAGTCACAAGATCATGATGAACATGAATATTATGATGATGATGATAGTGACTTCAATCTTGATGATGCAATGAGACATTTTGGTCTTATGGCAAATCTTCGAGGAGGAAAGGAATGGGTTCTTGATAGTGGATGTACTGATCATATGACCGGAGATGAGGAGATGTTTCGTGAGCTTGCTGAAAATGACGGCCCTCGAAAATATGTCACCTTTAGTGATAATTCAAAGGGTAAAGTGGTTGGCCTTGGTAAGGTGGCCATCTCACATGATAGTTCCATTCAAAATGTCATGCTCGTTGAATCTCTTGGCTACAACTTACTTTCAGTATCTAGACTTGTTGATTTCGGTTTGAATGTCCTATTTACTAAGGTAGATTGCCAAGTATTTCGTCGAGAAAATCATAAAATGGTCTTTACAGGTATGCGTAGAGGTGATCTGTACATTGTCGATTTCTCTAAAAAGGCACAACCTAAAACTTGCTTTGTTGCTAAATCCTCAAAAGGTTGGTTGTGGCATAGACGACTAGGTCACGTTGGTATGACAAACCTTGACAAGCTTATTAAAGGAAATCATATCCTTGGAGTCAACGATGTCATATTTGATAAGGATAGACTTTGCAGTGCTTGTCAAGCAGGTAAACAGGTTGGAGGAAGACATCCCATGAAGAACATCATGACCACAAGGAGGCCACTCGAGCTACTTCACATGGATCTTTTTGGTCCCAACGCCTACAAGAGTCTCGGTGGAAATTCCTTTGGTCTAGTTATAGTTGATGATTTTTCAAGATTTACGTGGGTGTTCTTTCTTAATGACAAGTTGCAGGTCCAGAAGATCTTCAGAAACTTCGCTAGGAAGGCCCAAAATCAGTTTGATGTGAAGATCAAGAAGGTTCGGAGTGACAACGGAACAGAGTTCAAGAACGCAAATGTGGACACCTTTCTTGACGAAGAAGGGATTTCACACGAGTTCTCGGCTACGTACACACCTCAACAAAATGGAGTTGTTGAGAGGAAGAACCGGACGCTCATCGAAATGGCAAGAACGATGCTTGATGAATACAAGACGCCAAAGCACTTTTGGGCAGAAGCGGTTGAGACAGCTTGTCACACAACAAATCGCTTATATCTTCACAAGCTACTCGGCAAGACGGCATACGAGCTTCTCACCGGTAACAAACCCCAAGTTGGATACTTTCGAGTATTCGGCTCAAAGTGCTACATTCTTGATAAGCATCGTCGTTCAAAGTTTGCTCCTAAATCTCATGAAGGTTTTCTACTTGGTTATGTCCCAAACTCTCACACTTACCGTGTCTACAACAATTTCACCCGAAAGGTTGAAGAGACGGTAGATGTGAAGTTTGATGAATCTAATGGCTTGCAAGTAGAGCAATTGCCAATTGATGTAGGAGACAAAGACCCTTCAGAAGCAATTCAAGACTTGTCCATTGGCAAAATTCGTCCAACGGAGGTGAAGGAGAGTACTTCATCCGTCCAAGTGGAAGCTTCTACTTCACGACAAGGTGAACCAAGAATCGACATGGAAGCATCCACAAGTGGGACACACCAAGATGAAGAAACGAGGAAGTACGTCAAGATGAACATCAACAACCTCCTTCTCCACCACGACAAGAGAACGACGACGTCAACAATGAAGAAGGCCAAGAAGAAGAACAAGATGAAGAAGATGTTCAACGAAGACCCAAGCAAAAGCTCTCACGAGTTCGAGCAAGAATTGCCAAAGATCATCCCGTCGAGCAAATCCTCAATGATATACAAACCGGGAGAATCACTCGCTCAAAAACTCGTTTAGCTAACTTTTGTGGAAACTATTCATTCATCTCTAGCATTGAACCTATGAAGGTTGAAGAAGCATTGGATGATCCGTATTGGATAAACGCTATGCATGAAGAGCTACATAATTTTGAGAGAAACCAAGTTTGGACATTGGTCGAGAAGCCCGACAACAACCACAACATCATTGGTACCAAATGGGTGTTCCGCAACAAGCAAGATGAAGATGGACAAGTGGTTCGCAACAAAGCACGTCTCGTCGCCCAAGGGTACACACAAGTCGAAGGTATGTACTATGGTGAGACGTATGCTCCCGTTGCTAGACTTGAGTCCATTCGCATCTTACTTGCCTATGCTAATCACCATAATATCACCTTGTACCAAATGGACATTAAAAGTGCTTTTCTAAATGGTGAAATAGAGGAGGAAGTTTATGTCAAACAACCTCCCGGCTTTATCAATCCTAAGAAACCAAATCATGTTTACAAACTTCACAAAGCTCTTTATGGTCTTAAACAAGCTCCTAGAGCATGGTATAAATGCTTGACCAAGTTCCTTACTACAAGTGGTTTTGAAATTGGTAAAATTGATTCTACTCTTTTTACTAAAAGGTTAATGGAGAACTATTTGTATGCCAAATTTATGTTGATGATATCATATTTGGTTCAACTAACCCTCTCTTTAGTGAAAAGTTTGGAAAGCTAATGTCAGAGAAGTTTGAGATGTCTATGATGAGTGAACTCAAATTCTTTCTCGGGTTGCAAATCAAGCAAACTAAGGAAGGTACATTTGTCTCTCAAACAAAGTACACCAAGGACTTATTCAAGAAGTTCAATATGCAAGAATGAAAAGGTATGTCTACACCCATGCCTACTAGTGGACATAATGATTTAACCAAAGATGGTGAACCGATTGATCAAAAGGTTTATCGCTCTATGATTGGTTCATTGTTATACCTATGTGCTTCACGTCCCGATATTATGCTAAGTGTGTGCATGTGTGCATGATATCAAGCTGCTCCTAAACATTGTCATCTTAAGGCTGTGAAAAGGATAGTGAGATATTTAATCCATACACCAAATTTTGGCATTTGGTATCCTAAGAGGTCTTCTTTTGATCTTGTTGGCTATTCTGACTCGGATTATGCCGGAGACAAGGTTGATAGAAAGTCCACTTCGGGTACTTGTCAATTTCTTGGTAGATCTCTTGTGTCTTGGTCTTCCAAGAAACAAAACTCGGTATCCTTATCCACCGCCGAAGCGGAATACATTGCCGCTGGTTCATGTTGTGCTCAGTTACTTTGGATGACCCAAACTCTTAAAGATTATGGGATTTATGTGAAACTTGTTCCACTGCTTTGTGACAATGAAAGTGCTATCAAAATTGGTCATAGTCCTGTACAACATTCTTGAACTAAGCATATTGAAGTTCGTCATCATTTCATTTGAGATCATGTTGCTAAGGGTGACATCAATCTTAAGCATGTTCGCACCGACAAGCAATTAGCGGATATATTCACTAAACCACTTGATGAGAAAGTGTTTTGAAGGTTGAGAGGAGAATTGAACATCATTGATGCTTCGAACTTGGAGTAGAAACTCCATTGGATACATGCAAGACATGAGCTTATGACTAATCCATGATATATCTCTTATAATAACTATCTTGTCTTGGATATATTTGCACCTTGCATGTTGCCTAACCCATGTAGGTGCTTGGTTGAATCTAATTCCATGAGATTGCGACTCACTCACATCTTGAGCAATCTCTACAAGACCAAGACTCTACACAATAGTGGTTGAAGACAAGGAAGCACAAAACCATTCAAACATATCCTTTGACAAACTCTTGTGATTGTCATTTTTGGATACACAAGTGCTCTTCCTTGCAAGAACTAACCCATGTAGGTAGATGAACTCAAACTCCAAGTGGTGCTCCCAACTCTTGATGAGCTACATCAACCTTGAGCACCCACACAAGTTCAACTACATGAGCAAGAACCACACCACCACCCAAGGTATGTTATTCCATCTTAGAGAAGCTTTACTCCAAGACATGAGTCAAAGAAACTTAACAAGGTGAGAATACATCAAGATGCTTAAACGAAAAATGGTAACCCCATTTTTGAGCTTAAAACGATGAGTATGACCTACAATCAAGTGTCCTCACTTGACTCCTAAGTCAATATACTCTAACATAGGTGACTATGTCACCGCCCAATTCTAGATGAAGTTCTCTTGTGTTCCTTTCTGAGTTATTGCATTTGTCCCTTGCATATTTGTTTCCTTCTTTTTCAAAAAAAACTTCATCTAGAAACTTTCACTCTTTTCTTTTTGGTTTTTGTTCTGCATATTTCTGCATCAAATTCCTTGCAAATCTTTCAGCTAATTCATTGCAAATCTTTGTGAGATCTTACTTGACTAGTGAGCTGAGGTGACCAGTGTTTTTCTCTGTGATGAACTCGGTTTCACCGAATTGCCATTTTCGGTCCAACCGAATCCCTTCGGTACTACCGAAACATGCCACTCGGTGCCACCGATTTCGCAACAGGAAAAACAGTTTGCCACATATTCTATATTTCTTCTGATCCAGCTCCACTCAATGAATCTTGTCCTCTACAAGCATCACAGTTTTATTCCCTGCTTTGTACTGAATCTCAAGGACCAAACCTATTCGACGGATTCCAGGAAAAACCTTCTTGGAAATTGATGTCAAAGGGGGAGAGAGAGATCACATCAAAGCTTATCATTAGGGAGAGAGAGAGATCACATCAAAAGCTTATCACCTACAAAGGAGAAAGTACTAAGGGGGAGAGAATACTCAAGGATCCCATATATTAAGGGGGAGAAAGAAATCTCCAAGGGGGAGAGAATACTCAAGGATCCCAGATGCTTGATGTTCAAGAGGAGAGATGCCACATGTCTTTTTGGGGGAAAGACATGTTCATATGAACTCATTTGAATTAAGTTCTATTCATATCTTTCAGCTCTGATTTTCTGTTTCCTATCTTCTCCCAATATCCCATGTAAGATTCAGGGGGAGCAAGACACCTAAGGGAAAGAAATCAGTCAAATTCATTGCATATCTTTATTCTTGGAGACATGTTGAATTCAATGTGGTACCTTGTACTCACTCTCTACATGTCACCCCAGTCTTGGTATTCTTGTGGTTCCTTTTGTTTGCTCCGGCTAGTGGATGTACCTGTGTTATCTAACTTTGTTTGTGCAGGTTCATTTCATCCTAAGCCAACTCAAGACCACAAGGTAAGTATATGCATCAAAATCATGAGTATGAGGAGTTCTTGCTTATGTACATACTGTTTGCAAGAAGGACTCATGAGCATGAAGGTATTTTCCTTGATAATCTTTTGCTCTGATGCATATGGCCAAGATACATGTAACACATTGCCTACTCTGTCATGGTTATGCTCTCACATGCCTCTATATTTCATATTTACATGAGTGCATACATGTAGGGGGAGCCTATGCTTGTTACATGTCCTTCCAAAGCTTTACTTGCTGTTCTTTATATCTTTATCTAAAAGCTTTGATGTATGTTGCCATCAATTACCAAAAAGGGGGAGATTGAAAGCACAAGTGCTCCCTAGGTGGTTTTGATAATTGATGACAACATATCTCTTGTTGGACTAACATTTCGATCTAGCATGTTTCAGATAAGTTCAACAATGGAGTGGCATGGACTAAAGGTTGTGGGAACTCCTTCAAGATGCTAAGGACAAAGGATTGGCTAAAGCTTCAAGCTCAATACTCATCATTTTACATTTTAGTGATCCAAGATCACATTGAGTCTTTAGGAAAAGCCAATACTATCAAGGAGGGATGAGGTGTTGCTTAATGAGCCTCTTGCTTCATGTGCTTAGTGATATGCTCCAAAAACCCTCAACTACTTTCCCATATCCACATATGACCTAAACCCTAAGCCAAACTCGGTCCTACCGATTCTTCCTATCCGGCGCCACCGAGTTTCACTTGTCATTAGCCACTGCCAAACCCTAGCAATTCGGTTCTACCGATAGGGATCTCGGTCTCACCGAGATGGGATTGCAAACTCTCTGTTACCTATTGCAATATTCTCGGTCCCACCGAGATATGCAATCGGTCCCACCGAGATTGCAATGTAAATTCAGTGTTTCCTTTTTTTGTAACTTTTCGGTCTCACCGAAAGAGCAAATCGGTCCCACCGAGTTTGCCTGACCAACTCTCTGGTTAGCTAATTACCAAATTCGGTCTCACCGAGTTTGTGTAATCGGTCTCACCGAGATTACGTTATGCCCAAACCCTAACCATATCGGTCCTACCGAGTTGCATGTCAGTCCCACCGAAAATCTCTAACGGTCACTAGGTTTACATTTTCGGTCCGACCGAGTTTGTTGATTCGGTCCCACCGAGATTGGAAAACTGTGTGTAACGGTTGGATTTTGTGTGGAGGCTATATATACCCCTCCACCTCCTCTTCATTCAAAGAGAGAGCCATCAGAACACATACACCATTCCAACTCATATGTTCTGAGAGAGAACCACCTACTCATGTGTTGAGACCAAGATATTCCATTCCTACCATATGAATCTTGATCTCTAGCCTTCCCAAGTTGCTTTCCACTCAAATCTTCTTTCCACCAAATCCAAATCCTATGAGAGAGAGTTGAGTGTTGGGGAGACTATCATTTGAAGCACAAGAGCAAGGAGTTCATTACCTACACAGCATTTGTTACTTCTTGGAGAGTGGTGTCTCCTAGATTGGCTAGGTGTCACTTGGGAGCCTCCGACAAGATTGTGGAGATGAACCAAGGAGTTTGTAAGGGCAAGGAGATCGCCTACTTTGTGAAGATCTACCGCTAGTGAGGCAAGTCCTGTGTGGGCGATGGCCATGGTGGGATAGACAAGGTTTCTTCTTCGTGGACCCTTTGTGGGTGGTTGCTTCTTCGTGGACCCTTCGTGGGTGGAGCCCTGTGTGGACTCGCGCAACCATTACCCTTTGTGGGTGGAGCCCTGTGTGGACTCTCGCAACCGTTACCCTTTGTGGGTTGAAGTCTCCATCAACGTGGATGTAGGATAGCACCACCTATCCGAACCATGGGAAAAACATCCGTGTCTCAAATTGCGTTTGATCTCTCCAAACCCTTCCCTTTACATTCTTGAAAGTTGCATGCTTTACATTCCGCTGCTCATATACTCTTTGCATGCTTGCTTGATATGTATTGTGTGTGTTGAAATTGTCCCTAAACTCCACTTAAACCAAAAAGCTTAAAAATTGCAACTTTAGCAAGAAGTGTCTAATCACCCCCCTCTAGACACATCTACTTCTTGATCCTACAGGCTTCCCTTACAATTTTGCTCATTCATTATCGCACACGGTTCATCTCCGTCGCTTCTGAAAACAATGTGCGCTGAGCCTATTGTGTGTTGTGTTATGATTGGCCGAAACCCCAGCCACACGGATCGCGCGTGTGCACCGTTGGATGCGCCGCGATCGAACGGCAATCCACGTCCCTCACATCACACCCGTGCACCTGTAGCTGGATTGGATTTATATGCGCTAAATGCCTAGAAAATGCACATAATCCCCAAAATATGGTAAATGAGCCCGGAAAAATGCCAAATTTGAACACGGTGATTTGCAGGGTGTATGTTCGTTGTAGAAAAAATGCCAGGGCAAAGAATGAAGAAAAATTGGATTCCCCTTCAATCTTGATGGTTTGATTTATGAAAGGCGTGCATGACAACATAAGCCAAACCTTCTCAAATTTTTACTAAGGCATGGTGAGGTCATACCATGGCACCATACCAGGTGTCATGTTTTTTAAGCATTTATTTCATTTTTTATAGTTGAAAACCCAACAAACAGACATTTGTGGTTGACTATTGCCACACATTTCATCAAAATATCTGTCCATTCCTTGTAAAAGGCATGAGAATTTACTAAATGGCACGAGCATGGTTTTCTAGGCCGTTCTTCTGGACCCTTTCATGCATTGATTGTTTGAACTTGAATTATGCGCATTAATGCCTAGGAGATGCACATAATCCCCTAAATATGGCAAATGAACCGGGAAAAGTGCCAAATTTGAACACGATGATTTGCAGGTTGTATGTTCATCGTAGAAAAAAACTCGTGGGCAAAGGACAAAGGAAATTTGGACCCACCCTTCAATCTTGGTGATTTCCCCCTTGAAACCATGAAACTTCCTCGGTGATGGTTTGATTTATGAAAGGCGTGCATCATGACATAAGGAAAACATTCTCCAATTTTTACCAGGGCATGGTGAGGCCATACCATGGCACCAAGCCAGGCGTCATGTTTTCCAACCACATGTTTCATTTTTTGTATAGTTGTTAACCAAGTAAACGATGCGTTTATGGTTGACATTTCCTTGAAATATCTTCCCATTCCTTGTAAAAGGCATGAGAATGTGCTAAATAACACGAGCATGGTTTTCTAGACCGTTCTTGTGCACCCTTTCATGCACCAATTGTTCGAATTTAAATTATGTCCATTAATGCCTAGAAAATGCACATAATCCCCTAAATATTGTAAATGAGCCCGGGAAAATGTCAAATTTGAAGACGTTGCATTTGAGGCGGTATGTTGATCATTGGAAAAAACTGAATGACAAACTAGGACATAAATAAGGACTCTCCTTCAATCTTGGGGATTTTCCCTCTCGAAAGGATGGAACTTCCTCGGTGATGGTTCGGGCGTGCATGACGACATAAGCCAAACCTTCTCAATTTTTACCAGGGCATGACGAGGTCATACCATGGCACCATGCCAGGCGTCATGTTTTTAAGCATTTATTTCATTTTTTCTATAGTTGAGAACCCAACAAACAAACATTTATGGTTGACTATTGCCACACATTTCATCAAAATATCTGTCCATACCTTGTAAAAGGCATGAGAATTTACTAAATGGCACTAGCATGGTTTTCTAGGCCGTTCTGGTGGACCCTTTCATGCATCAATTGTTTGCACTTGAATTATGCACATTAATGCCTAGGAAATGCACATAATCCCCTAAATATGGCAAATGAACCCGGAAAAGTGCCAAATTTGAACACGGTGATTTGCAGGTTGTATGTTCATCATAGAAAAAAACTCATGGACAAAGGACAAAGGAAATTTGGACCCCCTTCAATCTTGGTGATTTCCCCCTCGAAACCATGAAACTTCCTCGGATGATGGTTCATTTTATGAAAGGCGCGCATCACGACATAAGGAAAACATTCTCCAATTTTTACCAGGGGCATGTGAGGCCATACCATGGCACCACACCAGGCATCATGTTTTCCAACCATGTGCTTCATTTTTTGTATAGCACAAGCATGGTTTTCCAGACCGTTCTTGTGCACCTTTTCATGCACCAATTGTTCGAATTTGAATTATGTGCATAATTAATGCCTAGAAAATGCGCACAATCCCCTAAATATGGTAAATGAGTTCAGAAAAATGCCAAATTTGAACATGTTTCGTTTGAGGTCGTATGTTGATCATTGGGAAAAAAATCTGAAAGACAAACTAGGGTGGACATTTGGATTCCCCTTCAATCTTGGTGATTTCCCTCTCGAAAGCATTGAACTTCCTCGGTGATGGTTCGATTTATGAAGGGCATGCATGACGACATAAATCAAACCTTCTCAGCTTTTAACCAGGGCATAGTGAGGCCATACCATGGCACCATGCCAGCCGTCATGTTTTTCAAGCACATATTTCATTGTTCAATAGTTGATAACCCAGTAAATGACGAGTTTGTGGTTGACTCCATTAAAATCTCTGTCCATTCCTTGTAAAAGGCTTGAGAAATTACTAAATACCACGAGTATGGTTTTTCCAGACCGTTCTTGTGCACCCTTTCATGCACCAATTGTTTGAATTTGAATTACATGCATTAATGCCTACAAAATGCACATAATCCCCTAAATATTGTAAATGAACCCGGAAAAGTGTCAAAATTTGAACACGGTGATTAGCAGGGTTTATGTTCATCGTAGAAAAACTCATGTATGAAAGAAAAAGGAAATTTGGATTCCCATTCAATCTCGGTGATTTACTATCGCACACGGTTCATCTCCGTCGCCTCTGCGAACCGTGTGTGTTCACTCACACATGCAAAAGGAAAAGAAAACCCTCGCCCACTTTGTCCCCACTCACTCACCGCGGACTCCTCCGCAACTCTGCACCCTAAGCTCGACGGCTGTTGGCGGCGACCGTAGGTCGCGCTCCAAACGGCACCGGATTTCGCCTCCACCGCATATCTGCACCGACATTCTAGACTCTGTTCGACTGGGGTTTTCTGCAGAATTGGGCCGGGGATTTTTCTCATGGAGAAGGTAATCAACTTAATTAGCGAAATATTCACTCATCTCCTATCGCAGTCCGTTCGTCGCTGTTAATCAACCGGCAGAAATCACCATGGAATCATTTTTGTTCTAGCTAATTCGTGGGTGTTCATTCATGTTTGCATAGTGCGAGCACAAATCGGGCAACTGTGGTCGTGGCCAGTCGGAAACGAAGTTCTATCTCACCATTCCGGATGACTTCAGGGAGCACTCGGTATGTTCAATCTCAACCTACCACGGTCGGCATGGCCTAAATTTGTGAACATATACCGTCTGTTGCTACATTATCTATATATTTGCATCAAATCTTTGTTACATTGTCTATTTTTAATTCTATATTTTTGTACTTTTCTTTCATCTATATATGGATATGTTCTATCAGTTACTCCCATATTTGCATCTTGCTCGGTTATTTCAATATATCTAATTTACGATCTTAATTTTCATGTCAAGCAGTACATCCCTTGCTTTCCAAGAACAGGAGTAGAAGGAAATCTTGGGCTTTACTTTGCTGATGACTCCCAGGATGTCATATTGACAAAGCAACATGGTTTTACAATGACGGTTAGCGTAAAACTTGATAAAGATGGTGACTCCTATTTTAATGCGGACCTTTCGATAAAAATGTCTAAGTGTTATGAACTGAAAGCTGGCAATAAAATTCTAGTGTGTGCACCACAGCCTGGTCTAATTAACATGGATGTTTACTTCCCCAACATCATTAGCCAATCAAAGTCTGATCAAGGTTAGTGTACTTTCAACTTTCTCCATGCTGTCATATTACTATTTAAGCAACCAATTGATCACTATTTAAGCAACCAATTGTGATATCATATTCTAACTCCGTTCCTAGGCAGTAAAAAATTCTATTTACCAATTTATGCGCACTATATATTCTTCTGCCATGTTCTGAATAAATAATACCTTTCCACCTTTTAAGCAGGATATGCTGGATGCATAGTGAATGATCTATATGTTACTAAGCATATCAAATTTCACTGGAAGGACTTGAAGCATGTCATAAACTTTGTTGATAATCTGTATGAACGCTGGATTTTGGATGTGATTAATTAGACCTATGGTGCACACACTGAACAAGACCAATTATGTGCACAAAGCGCTGGTAAAAATTCTTATTTTAATGTTGATGGTCATAAACTATATATATCTTCAATGATATGTTACAATTGTTTTTTATTCTACATGTCAACAGAAATTTCCCCCTGTAGTCGTTCCCGAATCGATTTCCCTGCGTGGTCGAATTACACTTGTGCCTGCTAATAACGCCAAAGTGATTGCAAGGTACTGCATTTCCCACAAAAATGGAACCATCCAAATTAACAAGTTCTCGCTTCTCGTGGCAATGCATCCATATTGGAAAATTAGAGACATTGTTCTACTCCTGCTCTACCAAGGCACAGGAGGGCTCTTCCTTTTCATTGACGAGATGCCGAGTCGCCGTGATCAAGCTGCTTCCAGTGGATAGTTGTGGTTGTTGGCCCTCAGCCTCTTAAAATGTGCTAGTTGTTACTATATATGTTAAGTATGTAGATATGGACCATATGGTTGTTGGCCCTTAGCCTCTTACGCTGTCCTCCAATGCACACGCTCACTGGGAAGCGAGCCCTTTGACTTCCATGGCCACCCGCCTTCCTCTCCATTAATGGTGCCCGAGCCGCTGTCACTATAAAAATATACACTTCCGTGATGAGACGTGTTTGTCACAGTAGGTCACGTTTTCTGTCATGCATGTACATCCATGACGATTTTATGACAGAATCAAGATAGTCATACCTGTGTTGTCATAGAAGTGCTCCATCACATTACCAAAATTATTATCACGGAAGTGTCCACTTCCATGATGATAAATCGCGCGTCATAGAAGTGCTTTCATCAAGGGTGACCGACACGTGGCATCGACCATAACGGATCGCCGTTAAGCTATCGGGTCCGGTTTTGGATCCGATAACCCGTTAACAGCCCGGACCAATGGGCATTTTCCATGTGTAAAATTCTCATGGGCCGACGGAACAACGTGTCAGCTCCTCGTCGGGACAGATGTCATTCACTCATTGGACAGGAGGAGCCTATGATACGTCGACACGTGGCACGGCCCAATAGAGGCCCATTCCGGTGAAAAGGCCGGCCCAACTAAAGGCCCACCATGTTTTTTCAGACACTAGTGGGATGGCCCATTAACAGCCTGCCATGTTTTGGGTCAAATTGAGGCCCATATCAGATCAGGCCTGTCACAGCCTGCCGAGTTTTGGGCCAAATTACGGCCCATAACGGATCAGGCCCGTTAACAGGACACTATACCTTTGGGCCCATTCTAAGACAGGTTTGTATTTCAGCCTGTTAAATGCCCGTTTACCAGTTCAGCCTGATAATAGTTTCGGCCTGTTAGCGGCCCGTGGAGTATCTGGGACGTTGTCGGCCTGGTTTAACTTTAGGCCATTTAACGGCCCACGCAGAAACTGGGCTTTTCTTGTCCGAAGTAACTTTAGGCCTCTTAATGGCCCGTAGTCTTCGTGGATAAATTTCAGCCCAACTGGCCTATCGGCCTGTTAATGGCCCGTGTAACAGTTGGGCCTAATTACAACCCGTGTTGAATCTGGCCTGCTTACAGCCCATCTGATAATGGCCCATGACACTTTTGGGACCTTGGCCCGCGTGGATACCGGCCTGCTTAAAGCCCATAATTTTATTGGGACAAACAGGCCCGTGATATATTTTGGCCTGTTAATAGCTCGTCCTATTTGGGCCCAACATGGGCTTTAGGCAGTTTCGGCCTGTATTGGCCCGTGAATTTTTGGGCTCAACGCTAGCCCAATCTAGGTTTTAGCGTGTTAAAAGCCCATGGTATTCTCTGGCCCAGCTGGCCAGAACTTTACTCGGCCTGTTAAAGGCGGCAAACTACTATAGGTTTAGACCTGCTAATGACCCAAGATGATTATAGGCCCACGTTTTGGCCCATATGAGTAACGGGCCGGCCTGAAGATCGACAACACTGAGATCCACTGAACCTTCCGGCCTAAATTACAGCATACCGACCAAAGAATAAACCTAGACTATACAATAAAGAAATTACGGCATATTACATCCACTGGGAATCAAAGTTCGCTAGCGGTGATAATAAAGCGCAACATGACCGCGGATTACATACACTGGGCATCAAAGGTCGCCACCAGTGCATATAAACGCGTCAACGAAAGAATATACAAAACTGAGAGCACTTCAGAAGGCACTAGGCCTGGCAAGGTGGGGCCCCGCAAGCAGTCGAACAAGCTGATAAGACCTCAGTTGTGTCAATGATAGATGCTTCATCCCTAGCTATATGGCACCATAATGCGCACGGCAGTCCC
The DNA here is from genome assembly GCF_003073215.2 of Triticum urartu. Lineage (NCBI taxonomy): Eukaryota > Viridiplantae > Streptophyta > Magnoliopsida > Poales > Poaceae > Triticum > Triticum urartu. The sequence continues at coordinate 435,293,656 of NC_053027.1, read as the reverse complement.
CTAACATCTTCATTATATCTTTGACTTCAAGTCGGAGCTGAGCTGAAGCAAGCCTTTCCGCTTTAAGTTGAGACTGAAGAAGTTGAACTGATTGAGGCAGTGACTGCATAAAGGTTGTCTCACACCTGCTGGTGAGTAGCTTCAACTCACTGTCTTCATCAAGACATGACCTTGGGGTCATCTCATTGTCCTCAAGATGGTTTGGCTCACTATCTTCCCTAAAGTTCTGCCTGGCATAAGAGATACGACTCTGAAAGAGAAATAAGGAGACACATAACAAGTTTCACAATTATATAAGCAAATAAATGGATCTATTCTGCATAAGGAACATGTTTTTACAACTATAATTTAAAACTGGTAGTTGTTGCAAACATCCAATCAGATTTAAACAGCAAAGTAAACAGTAGTGGAGGAAATGATGCCTATCCAAATCTATACTAGAACAAAGTTTGAAGGCTTGAGAAGGATGAACTTACATTACATGTTAACACGGGCTCGACAAAGCCCTTCTCCATGTTGATGGAAGGATAATTCAATAAATTCCCCAAAGAAAATTCTTTATAAGCGTTGCCATTATTCTACATTTTGCAAAGAGTAAATATAGATCAAATAATATTGGAAGAAATAGAGGATAATGAAGTTCAGGTGCAGACCGATGATACATAATCAAATAGCAATTAATTAAGTACATCGTTACAAGGCAAAAGGTACTGGCAAGAGGAATGCAGACATCAACGTGTGCAGTGGCATTGGCTTTATTCAATATATTGGTAAGAGTAAATGTAGATATGATAATTTGAGGAAAGTGGAGGGTAGGGCAGATAAGATGCAGAGTAATGCTAGACAATCAATTATCTCGCGATGCAAGTACAGTAATACCACCACCGTCCGTTATTACGTGTCTCTCAAATGGATGTATCTAGCACTATTAAGTTCTAAATACATCCAATTGATCAACAATTAATTCGATACAGAGTGAGTACATGACAATAGGTACTTACATGAGCAATCCAAAACTTCATAACCATTGTGTTAATTCTACATTTATCTAAGAGTAAATATAGATCTTACAATTTCAAGCAAAGGGAGGATAAAGAAGCGAACATTTCAGTGATGCTACATAATCAAGCAGCAATGAGTGTAAGTATGCTGACAAAGGGCAAGAGGTACTGACAAGAGCAATGCAGAACCCAGCATTGTCTTGAGATCCTATGATCCTTTGAGCATGGAGATTCATCTGAAATTAGTTTTCATACAAGAGAGAAGGTAAGGCACATGCAGAAATTTAGGAGTTCAATTTTTGAATTGATATCATAGACAATACCTGACGCTGGGCGCTCAGCAGTTCTAATAGGGGTTTGGCCACTAGAGTAGGGGTAAAGTGTGGTACAGTTGGGCCTGTGTTTTCTATGGCTGCTGATCTATCTGATTTAACAGGTATCACTACCTTTTCTGAATACCTAGTTTGTACTCCTTGAGGATCTGCACTCACCCTCTTCCTTTTGGACATCTATTATGAAAGAACAACATTTGACTGGAAAAACATAGTATGACGACACATGGAATAGGTACAGAAAATGGATAGGTATGGCATATACTCATATATGATGCTTAAACTAAGCAGATGGTGTAACAAAGTATAAGTAATGCAAGAGGTCAGATGCAAAATATGTGCGACCAATACAACCTTGCCAAGTTAGAGCAAGCACCTTGATGGGTGAATAAGATAGGCCATCCTCCACCATGCCAAGTTTGTTAGCCAGTGGATTGTTCCGCAATATTCCTCTCGTGCGCCCATTCTCATATTCATTTTGATAATGTTCAATACCTGACATGCATGAAAACATAAAACAAGTGAGATTATCTTTGTAATGCAGAAGTGATTCTAATCCAATACTTCCTCCCTGTAAACCACTTTGTGCTATCTCTGCAATTCTTCTAAGAGGTGCCATGCATGCTGTAATTTGCTGTGTGCATTAATATAATGTGGCCTACTGCTGAAAATATGATAGCTCCAGAAGTGATGATACTTCGCAGGTGACAGCTTCAACATATAGTAAAGAAGAACAAGTCGACCTGACCTGACAGATTCAAAATATACTAAGGGAGAATAACTCGACCTGGCCAGTCGACCGCAAGAGAAGAGGATCATCTTAAAGAAGAGCAGAAGAGCAAGTAGATTGAAGATATCACAAGTCTTTCTATACAATGTCGGTTGGCCACCCAAGATGAACCAGAGCGCATGGAGAAATACTATTCCTTCCGGTCTCTCCATATGTGGCTCACATGCATTTCGAAACTAAAGTAGGAACATATAGTTGACTAATTAAACATCTCTCAGTTTTACTAATATCAGCATAATATCATATTTGAATTTGTACAACTAAGCTTGTTTAGCTCGATGGGTGGAGCAGTGCTATTACGACACGAACCATGTAGGCTGATCGTGGTCATCATAAACTGGGGAAACCGTAAGCATGATGAGTATAGTGTTGACCGTGGCAGTGGGATGGTAGATCTGAAGCTGCAAACTGTGCAAAGGGTAGTTAGCAACTGATGTTTGCTTTGAAATAACAGCTAAGATTTGGTATGGACAAGAAAGTACAGTCAACAAGTGACAAAGAAATGCAATTCTGCTGTCTCTCTATATGTCGCGGCATGCATTTGGAAACTCAAGTGGGACCTTTAGCTAACCAATTAAATGTGTCTGTTAACTAATATCAGTATCATATCAGAATCATATTTGAACAACTAAGCTTTGGAATTTTGAGTGTTGTGTTGTTTAGCTTGAAGGGTGGAGTAATGCTAGTACGACAGAAAGCACCTACGCATATCATAGTAGAGTAGATAAAAGGGGAAAACCCTAAGCATCAAGAGTAAAATCAGGAAAGTGGAACTAGCTGGACCAGTGGGTGGCGCACATGCTTTTCGAAACGGATATAGGAACATTAGGTGACCAATTAAACGTTCTCTGTTTTAGTAATATGAGCATCATATCAGATTCGTATTTCAACATGTAAGCTTAGGAATTATGAGTGGCATGTTGTTTCACTTGATGGGTTGAGGTCTCGAGGAGCAGTGCTAGCACGACACGAAGCAGTGAAGCACCTACGATGATGGTAGTGAATACAAAGGGGGGAACCATAAGCTTTACGAGTATAGTGACTGTGCCATGGTAGGTCTGAAGGTGCAAACCGGACAAAGCTACTTCGCAACCAATGTTTGCTTTCAACTAGCCACTATGATTTGGTACGGACAAGAAAAGTACAGTAAACAATTTACGATCTATTTTCCGGGTGAGACCAATAACTTAAGTGCATATGGAAGAGTACCACCTCTCTTGCAACGCCGTGTAGGCCCCTGCTGATTTGTTGAGGGTGTTGCGGGTGCGATGGCTGTCGGCGGTGGGGAAGAAGACTTTAGATGGCAGACGGCCGGGTCGGGGGATAAATCCTGTTGCAGTGGACGAGGCGGTCATAGGAGCGGCAACGGCAAGGTGGATGACGGTGCCGATGAAGCGAGACAACGCGATGAAAGGATCCTGGTTCGGCGCCGTGGATGAGAGACGTCCATCTCTTGTAGTGGACGATGGGGTAGGGGTAGCGGCTCCGGCAAGGTGGAGGATGGGGTGGCGGACGGAGGAGGCTGGCCGCAATGGGGAGGTTGTCGTGGCGCCGACGGTGTATGAATGGGGAAATGGAGGGGGAGGGGGGATCTCAAACTTTGGGACGCGCTTGTCTGAAATGTGGGAAAGTTACGAGCTTATCCCCCGTTTAAAATTTCGGACATCATGTCGGTTGGGGATAGGACGGTAATCTCGCATCTCCCAAATATTTGCGGGTAATGATTTCGGGCGAGGAGAGGGCGTTTTGCCGCCCACAGTTGGCGCCCACGGTGTATGAACGGAGCTGACAGGCAGGGCAGTTGTGTCACGTCTGAGGGAAGTTACACATCTGCCCCTATTTAAAACATTAGCCTACATCGATTTCGGACGAGGAGAGTTTGCTTTGCCGCCCACCGTGGATGAATGGGGAAATGGAGGGAGAGACACTTGTCTTTCGGACAAGCTTGAATCAAATGTGTTTTGCCGCCCAGGTTTGGCGCCCACCGTGTCTGAATGGTCTCAGAGGCCGTCGTGTCACGTCTGATTGAAGTTACTAGTCTACCCCTATCGACAACAGTGTAAATCCGGTCGATAAGGATGTCAAGTGTCAGAGGTAGACAGTAATTTCCATCTCGAAAACACTTGCTTCGGGCTGCCCACAAATGATAGTGGGTGTTTAGCCGCTTCGTTTAAAACTTGGGAGAATTAGCATTCACGTTTGCCCTGGGCCCTGGCAACTAAATCCAAATCCAATTTTTATTTGATTACGAATATCCACAGATAATTCTAAGTTTCGTTACTTATTTCTTCAAAACCACAACAAAGATTTATTCGACGTTTATATATGATTATGATTCAGAAATGCCATGATCTTCGAATTCAGTAGGTTGGATACACTTTGAGTCAAACAGTTATTTCATCCAATACAATATGCTCACACGAAAAACAGTTCACCTTATGTCAATCATACAAGTACTGAGGATTAGCTCGCCTACAAAATTCGGATCATTACAACTCATGGACAACATAGGGGGTCTTACAACATAATCCATTCAGAGACATGACACAACATGCAAGTACAATAATCTAACGACAATTTCAATTGGTATCTAAAGAAGAACTGGGATTACCCTGGGCTTCAGATAGCAGAAGCAGCAGGACCTCCTCCGTCTTCAAATGCAACATTCTTACTTCCTCCAATTCTTGGGTTGCTTGCATAATGCGTGCAGCTAATTGCATGATTTCCAGCTTCAAGATCGAGATTACCTCATTCATGGCAACCACACCATCTCTTTCTACCTCTAGTAGAGCCTCAAGAACTATAATATCTATGCTCAGACTGCTCTCCGGCGGTGTTGCCTCTGAACTGGTACCATCTGGTAACATGGATGGCACACTGCTTCCACAAATAGATTCTGGGGTTGTACAGTGTGTCCTAGTGTGAACGGCATCCTGAAAGGTTTCCACTGGACATAAGTAAGAGATGGTTATCGCATGATCTAGGCAGTAAGCTTACATGGTGAATGGCATACCAATTATTCCCGAGCATGGCAAGCTATATTTAAATGGTTCGAAGCAGCATCAGCCGAAAAGAGATTAAAATGGTAAGATGAAACTAGGGATGTAAGTGGCAAATAAACGACATCCGCCAGTCCCATTTAGTTAGTTTTTGCTAGCTCCCTAGTTCATTTTCCTCAAAAAACAAAAACTCTTTTGAACTATCATACCACTAGTGGACTTTAATCGGGATTAAACGGGACCCAGTTGACATCCCTAGTTGAAAGGGAGTGTACCACCGCTATATTTAAGTTGCCAAGGCATCTAAGCAGTTGAAATAATCAAAGAAAGCACTTAACAGTGTGGCCTCATATAAACTACGAAGATAGTCTTGTGATGAAGTTTAGAGGAAAAGTGAAGGACTCAAATGAACTAGGCATGCATTTCTTTATGATAGTACAAAAGGCACTGCTGACATATTGGCCAACTCAGGTATAGCGTAACAAGTAACAAACAAGCATTCGAATCAAGCAATACAGCAAAGCAGTCAACTGAACTATTTGTAATTCTATAGGATTACAGGTTGAGGGCACAAGCCAAGAAAGCAGCCCACACACATTAAATTTCACATGTACTAAAACACACTGGCTTACCATATGTTGCTGTGAAGCCTCGCTGCTGTTGCAATGTTCTTTGAAGATACCGTCAGCATCCCATGGTTGCAAATCTAGTTGTTGTAGTTTATTCTGCACCCTCTATTTAGGTAAAATTAATTTTAATCGCATGCACTGGTTCGAATTGATCATCAATGGTTCATCTAAACTAATGAAAGAAGGGTGTGTGCATACACGACACTATATCTGCTTCCCTCTATTTTTATGCTTGTTCGAGGTGCCAGCCCCAAAAGAACAAATATTTTGCTTGGTGGGGTTGGCAGCTCCATAATTAATAGAAGCATCAAATTAGTCATGCAACTTGGGAAGATCAAGAACACACAAAAAAGTAATGAAAAGAGGCTCGGAGCAGTGATGTAATAGCTAGCATCAGAAAATGTAGGGTAAAATGAACAAAAAGCAGCGGAACCACATGCTAGTTTGCTGATGTGTAATTAAGCATAGAGAACATGAAGTAGTCTGATGGAACCAACAGGTGGCATCAGAACAACACCATTATCATAAATATAGCATACAAGAAGTAAAATAGTAGGCAGTGATATCTAGGAAGTACAGTAATACTTAGGACAAAACTAAAGCATATTAACTATATGTGTAGTGGTATGTAACTTAGCACATGTAACATGTTCACTGCCAAAAGTATGGCCCTACAGGGGCAAGCAGAATAACGCGTCTCATGAAAAATTGAATGATGTCCTGAAGAAATTCAAAGGTGCGGTGCTTATGCTAAGAAAGTGAACATAGGTGCCGGCCGTTGGATAATAGTACCTGATTCTCGGTGGCGTATGGGTATGTTGTCATACTTGATAGTTAAGGATCGTCGATGGTGCTCGTGTTGTGGTTCAGTTTGGTTCGGCTGTCACCATCGCTCAAGCGGCTTCGGTGCTTCGGTTGCGGCGCCTGTCGACATGCAAGAAAGCTCATCTGTGGTAAGTGAACAGTTGCACGATCAAGAAGAAAAAAAACCTAAGGAGTATAAATCAAAATAACCTGATGAGGCTGCAGCGTCAGTAAAGCAAGGCCGGTGGAGTTGAATATGGCGTCCGTGGAGCAGGTCCGGTGCAGTGGACGAAGGCTTAGTCGGGCGCGGTGTATAGTGCTTTCGGTGAGGCGGATCTGTTGCGGCGGACGAGGGCTTGTATGAAGGGTCGGCAATGGGGCGGACGAGGGAGTCAGTGAAGGGCCTACACTGTGGTGGACGAGGGCGCCGGTTAAGCAGATCCGGTGCGGTGGACCATGATGGCGGTCAAGGAGATCTGGAGCGATGGACAAGCCAGTCGCTAAAGCGACTCCGGTGAAGTGGTGAGTTGGCAGTTGGGGGTTCCAAGGTGCGGAAGTTAGATCTGGCAGGGTGTGAGGTCCACCGCTACGGCGGAGGACTAGATTCGGCAGCTTGTCGGGGTTGGGGGTCGGGGAGGGGAAGGGGAGGGGCTCTGGGAATAATGTTGGGGGCAAATAGGGGAAAACAATGGAGTTACCAAAGCAGCCCTTTTCCGTTCATGTGGCAGGGGTAAAATAGGAATATCGCAGGGCTAAAATTTTGGGCGCGAGATATTTCGATGTGAGCGGGAAGTTTCAAAGCTTTTGGCGTCTGAAATTATAAGTGTTCTGCTCTCGTATGACCGACTATGATACCATGGCCGAGAATTTATTTGTTTTGCACGCAAAAAAGTGCAAGTTTTGAAAATCAATGTCTCCAACTCGAAACTTAGATTGTCCATTCAATTCAAATATGGATCATTGAGCTAGTAAAAGCGAAGAATGTCGTGCAGCCGCGTCTCCGGCCTGCCCAGGACGAAAAGCCCATTTTCTGTCATGACTTTTTGTCATAGAAGTAGGACCCCACCACATCTATGATGATACCGGGTTTTTTCACAATTATCATCGTAGAAGTGTCATAAGTATGACAGAAATTTTTTCGTTCGGCCCAAAATGTCACGTGTCGGCGTTCTGGGAACGGGGGTCCACAGATTTGCCTGCCTGCGGCCTGCGGCGTGGCTCAAGTGGGGGCCCAGCGCGGCCCATCTTCATCAGCTCAAGCTCAAGACCCTCGCGAGGGGCCAAGCCTCGCGGGGCGGACGACGGGAAGCTTCCTCAGAGACAGCCCCATCAGGCAGGCTCGCGAGGAGGCGGAGAGATCAAGGCGGGGATACCTCGCGAGGAGCCCGTGATGCAAGCCATGACGATCGAGACCAGGCGGGCGCCAGGCGGGCGCCGGCCTGCGCAGTGTCCTTGTTTCCCCTTTGGTGCAAAGGGGGCAAGCACAGGCCAAGGCATCAGGCAAAGGTTACCATTCTAGTGCAACGAGACCAAGACCAGCAGAGCGGCATGACGAAGGTCACTGTGGAGCCCAAGACGGCGTCATCACCAGAGCTTTTGGCAGCCGAAGACCACCTTTGGTCAGGATAACTTGTACTATATGTTCCCCTTCAAAATGGCCAATTGTTGGCGCCCTTCCCGCTCATTATTTGGGGAGAGGCCCAGGGCCTCTATAAGTAGAGCTAGCCACATAGAGTAGAGGGAGAGAGAGAAATCCGGTAGAACCCTAGCAGAGAGAGAGGGAGGCGACTGAACTCACCCTAGCAGTTCATCGCACCAGCTCAAGAACACCTCTCGCGAGGCTGTTCTTCCCTTGTATTGTTCATCATCAGCCCCTGAGGCAATCCACCACACCACACACTGGAGTAGAGTATTACACCACAACGGTGGCCCGAACCAGTATAAACCTGGTGTCCCTTGTGTTGTTCGTTGTTTCTAGCTTAGATCACACGAGGAGATTGGAGGTAGATTGGTAGGGGAAAGATCTCCGCGCTCACCCTAGTGTTCGAACCTCAAGGGTCTGCCGGAACCCGAAATCCGAAATTTGGCGTGCCAGGTAGGGGTGCGCCGGAATCCTTCTTCCTCCGCATCACGTTCCGTCGCCTCACCGTTCAGATGTCAAGCGACCCGGCAGCCAACGCCGACCGCTGGGCGGCGTGGCCCGCCCACGCCGTGGCACCAGCCCAGGGCGACCTCAACCTTGCGCCTCAGGCAGCCTGCGCTTCGCAGGGCGCTGCGGGGCGCGAGCGACGCGGCCAGGCGCCGCCTGCCCTCACACCACGGCAGGTGTGGGCCGCGGCAAGGGCCTCAGACCACACCGCGGCCACAGCGCCGTACACCCAACGGGAGCAAGCGAATTCCAGGGCCGCGCTCACGGTGGCCCGAGAGCTGCTACAATGCCGACTACTGGAGGGCGGCCATGATGTGTTGTTGGAGCGAGTAGCTGAGCTCCTGGATGCCGCCGCCTCAGGAAAACCTCCTTTCTGCGTCTGGTTGCCACCCCAGACCCAAGGCGGACCGCATGGTGGCATCGTGCGCACGCACACGACTTCCAGTGGACTCCAGGGCCCGTTCAGCGTCAACACCTCCGCCGGCGCCGGGCGACAGGCCACGCCAGCCTCTTCTCAGGCCAGCGAAGGGGTGCACGCCGTGGCCTTCAGCCTTGGCGGACCGCCGCGCCATCACCCCCAAGACGGCGCTCCAAGCCAGACTGCGTGGCATGCAGGGCGCTACGGCGAGGCCCACGAGGCGATGGCCCTAGAAGCTTATGTGCCCCGCATGGTGGGTCACGGGTGCACACTGGGAGAAGACCATGGCTCATTCCTCGAGCCAGGCTAGGGCGAGGAGACGCCAGAAGCCGAGCTCTTTCAGGAACCGCAAGAGAGCCTCGACAACCGCACCGGCGACGGCAACTATCGGGTACCACTCATCCCTCAGGAGCAGGCTTATGCTAACCATGGCTCGCAGGAGATACAGGTCGCCGCAGCAGGTGGCTGCCCCAATTTTGCAGCCTCATACCCCTCAGGAGGAGGGCGCAGGGGCTGCAGGAGAGGGGCCGAGATTCGGGTTTGTCACCGCGGATGTCGGAGCAAGGCGTTCTCAGGAGGTAGGCCCGCTGCCGGGGAGGTGCCCCAGGGCCTGCCCCGGCAGGGGACCCATGGTCGTTGGGGGGACCGCTGGCGACCGCTCTGCCTCATTGGCGTCGTCCTGGTTTCCGGTCGCCGTCGATGGCGGTAGAGTGTGGCACAAGGCGGGGCCCTCGTCTGGCGATATGAAGCAAGGTCGGTACCTGTGAAGAAGGCCCAGTGCCTGTGAAGCTCGGCGCCCATGACACTCTCACGTAATAATGAGTGGGGCTGTACATGCCTCGGAGTCTCCAGAGAGCCGCCCTCAGGCCTCGGGGGCTCCCGCCCACGCCCAGTGGCAGCACTTAGCTCCGCGCTGGTGAGAAGACATCGAAGACTAGACTAGGTGCCGGACGCGGCCTTTTGCTTTTGCCTTTCCTTGTTGACAAGTTATTCGATTTGGATTTAAGTTGGATTTGAGCTCGATGTTTGCGTGTGTTTGGGGGAAGGGGTGTTTAGTCTTGTTCGAGCAATCTCTCGCATTCTGGTTTCGGCTTTGCATCCAAAGTCAGCATCGGCTGCCCCCCCCCTCGCGAGTCGGGCCGGGCTAGGCATGTTTACAACCAGGACCGCTGTCGCCGCGCCCTTTCCGGAGATTTTCATCGCGGGATCCACAAGTGAATCAGAAGACACCCGAGGTGCACCAGCCCCCGCAGGCCCGCTCGGGACTCATCAGGGTCGGAAGGTATACAAGTCAGCTGACCCATCACTGGGCCAGCGGCTAAGTTCACACGCAACATTATGCTTACCAGGGTACTAATTGCAAACCTTTACATGAGGGGATTCCCCTCCCAAAATGCTCTTACATCCTTCAGGGCCAAGCCCGAACCTTCTTCGTGCAGTTTAAACTGTAGTGACATGCGGTCAGTTGGACATATCACTCACCACGTCTTCTTGGGCATCCTTGGAGGCATCACTGGCGTCGTCGACATTGCCGCCGCCGCCAGCATCTCCATCAGCGCTAGGCTCGTCCACAACGCTGTCTTCATTGGCACCCACGACCACGCCGTCGTCATCAGACGCAAAGGCCCTGACGAGGGCATCCACGTTGTCCTCCACCCACCGCGCCAGGTCGCCCCGGACGGCAATGGGCACAGGTGATATGGTAGCGTCGAAGTCGAAGTGAGGGTCCCTGTCCTACAGATGGCTGAAGACGCGGGAGAAGGCACGCCCGAGCAAGGCTAGGCTCCTCTCTTTGACAAGACAAAGGGACCTCTCAGATCGGCTTTCCAGAAGCATCACCACATTAGTGAAAAATTGGAGGTTGCCGGCGTAGTTGACCTCGTGCGGCTCCTTGGCGGCAGCCTCGCAGATATAGCCCAAAGCTGTGTTGGCCCTCTCCCCGAGCGTTTGAAGCATGGGGGCATGCACATGCTCCAGAACCCGCCACCGACGGATCTCATCCTCATTCCGCTGCAAGACGGCCTCGGCGTCATCAACCCTCCGTTGGAGAAGAAGCTGCTCGGCCCGAGAAGAGGACAGCTCCGCCTGCGCCACGCTAAGGGCGGCTGCGGAGGAGTCCGCACGCTGCGTCACTTCGGTCAGTTTGGCCCTGAGGGCCGCGGTCCTGCCCTCAGCCTCGGCCTTGATCAGCCCCAACCTCATCTCGTATTCGCGCTCGAAGGCCGAGCGAGCTTTAGCCATGCGACGATCGACTTCTTCCTGGGCCCGGGCTTCGCGCGCGGCAATGTCATCCTCCGCCCGAGCCACCAGGCGCTCCCTCATGTCCAACCTCTCAAGGTCAATGTTGCGCTCAGCGGCCTCCAGCGTCAGCGCCTCCTCGCGCTTCAGAAGCTTCGCCCGATCTACAGGGGCCCCCTCCATCGACTCAAGGGCCGCCTGGCGCAGTTCCACTTGCTGCTCCAGGGAGTTGCCCCAGGCCAGGAGCTCCCATGCGCACTCCTCTGCATCCTTGCGCCGTCGGTCTGCTTCCCGAGCCTCCTCGACGGCCTGGGAGAAGGCATCCCGCGAAGCTGCCAGCGATGCTTCAGCCTTCGCGTTTTCGAGATCACGTTGGTGACGCACGAGGGCGATGGCTACCTTTAGTTTGCGCCTCACCTCAGCAAGGCGCAAACCATCGGCCTCGAGGCGCGCATCCTCGTCAGCAAGCTCTGCCCCGATCCGGCTCATCGCATCCGCCGCCCTCTGGAGGAACTCTTCACGAAGGGCGCGTCGCTCCCGAGCGTGCCTGAGCACGTCTTCCGCATCACCCTCTTCCACCGGAGCATGCGGAGGGCCCCGAGGCGGCAGGCCCCCTCCCGGCGCTGGGCTGGGGGCTGGCACCCTAGCCATCGCCGAATGGACCTCTCTGGGAATCCAGCCTTGTGTAGGTCCACTCACGGAGGAGGATCCAAAGACGGACTTCAGCCATTCACCATCTATGATCAGAGGAAGAACACGGGGCAAGCCGGATGTGCCCCAAGAGGACTCATGAAGAAAGGACAGTGGGTGCGCAGGCTCGAGGCGCCATATGGAATGGACCACTCCATCACCTGGTCTGGCAGTAGGGGTGCCGCTCGAGCTCGACAAGCCCAGGGCCAGCGAAGAAGGCGAAGCTTGGGGGATGGCTCCCGGGCTGGCTCAGCGGGTTCCACAAGGCAGGGCCTGAAAGGGCCACAATCAGTCGCAGGGATAGCAAAGTAAATGAGCAAGGAAAGAAGAAGACTTACTCGTCCATGGCGAAGTACTTCCTGTGCTTCAACAAGCGGCAAGGACGGTCATTGCCACCAGAGGCCTCCTTCCTCTTGCGGAGGGCCTCGAAGTCTACCCGGAACCGACCTAAGCGCCCGGCGCAGGGGTCGGCCCCTGGAATGGAAGAAGCGTCAAGATGATCAGAACTGGAGGAGTCAGCCTGGGGAGCGCCGTCAGGCGTCGCCTCGTGAGGAACGGCTGGGGGCTCGGGAGCCCCGCCCTCAGGAACCACAGGCCGCAACTCCGCACCTGCCACCACTCCAGGGTGGGCCTCGAGAGACGCCGCCTTCGAGGCTTCTCGCGGCATCAGCACCTCGACATCGGGCACCTCATCCCTCATCGGTTCTCCTCTCCCTGACCTGTCGCCCAAGGAAGGACCGCCATGGGCGGCAGGAGAAGCAACCACGGTGGCTGGGTTCTCGCGGGGCCCCATGAGGCCAGCCAGGCGTAGTGCCCACTCATCGAAGCCGGGCATCTGCCTCACAAAATCGGGCTTGCCGGAGAAATACAAGAGGACACCATTACTCTGAAGGCTGCCTGGGGAAGGATCGCCAGTCAAGACCCTGAGCACCGTCGGCAGCACTTCAGGCACCAAGTCCTCCTCCTGAAGACGCATGCGGTCTCCATGCCCCGCAAAGTCCCACATCCGGCGAGAGTGGCGCTGAAGAGGAGCAATGCGACATTGGAGGAACTCCTTCACCACCTTGGGCGATGTCACATTGAGAGCCCTCAAACTCTGGAAGCGGCGCCAGAAGAAGGCGAGCTGGGGGCTCGCGAGCACCTCATGGTCCCAACCCGTGTGAGGAACAGCCGGCGAGGTCGGGTGCGAGAGAAAAGGGTTGGGCACTCCAACGTCCACATACAGCCACCGCTCTCTGAACCTGGCCTTAGAAGGAGGAAGGCCGAAGTCGATCCCTGAAGCGGCTGTCTCTGGCACGGCTAGGAAGCTCACACACCCTGAGCACTGAGTGGGATCGCTTAGGTGCAAGGAAAAGAAGTGGCGCAGCAGGGCGACGGAAGGAGGAATGCCTATCATCGCCTCGCAAACAAAAGCAAAGACAGCCAGAAGAGTAATGGATTCCGGCCCGAGGTGCATCATGCGGATCTGATAATGGGAGAGCACCGCGTTGAAGAAGGCGGAAAAGGGGGGAACCAGACCCGCCCATAGGGCATCGGCGAAGAATCAGACCTCCGTGACGATCCTATCAAGGGAGGCATGGGACACAGGCCAGGCCGTGGTCCTGCCGCACTCATTGAAGATAGTTGCAAGGGTGGAGCGGACCTTGTCCAAAGCTTCTGGATTGAGTATGATCGACCGGGCGACGGCGGGGGTTGTCGCCGAAGGTGTGCGGGGCGAAGGCGCGGGCTTCTTTCCCCTTCCTTTCTTCGTCGGCACCATGGCGGTGAAGAGGAGGGAGAACTCGAGCCGAGTTGGTGGCGGAGGCTGGAGCTCAAAGAAGAAGGAAAGGTAGGAGGCGGTCGAGCAGTGCAGAGAAGCAACAACTGTGTGCAACTACGGGTCCGCTTAGCCGGGCACGTAACAAGCGTCGTGGGGAAGCGCAGACGCCCACGTCCAGTCAATCGCCACATGGCGCCCGAGGCCGCAGACTTTCTGGGCCCGCGGCGCTTCGTGCTTGCCCCTTCGCTTCCCTGCTAGGCCAAGCCCGGGCGCGCCTTGGGTCCGGGGGCTACTATCGGCGTTCTGGGATTGGGGGTCCCCAGACTTGCCTGCCTGTAGCGTGGCTCAAGTGGGGGCCCAGCGCGGCCCATCTTCATCAGCTCAAGCTCAAGACCCTCGCGAGGGGCCAAGCCTCGCGGGGCGGACTATAGGAATCTTCCTCAGAGGTAGCCCCATCAGGCAGGCTCGCGAGGAGGCGGAGAGATCAAGGCGGGGATACCTCGCGAGGAGCCCGTGACGCAAGCCATGACGATCGAGACCAGGCGGGCGCCGGCCTGCGTAGTGTCCTTGTTTCCCCTTTAGTGCAAAGGGGGCAAGCACAGGCCAAGGCATCAGGCAAAGGTTACCATTCCGGTGCAACGAGACCAAGACCAGCAGAGCGGCAAGACGGAGGTCACCGTGGAGCCCAAGACGGTGTCATCCCCAGAGCTTTTGGCAGCCGAAGGCCACCATTGGTCAGGATAACTTGTACTATATGTTCCCCTTCAAAATGGCCAATTGTTGGCGCCCTTCCTGCTCATTATTTGGGGAGAGGTCCAGGGCCTCTATAAGTAGAGCTAGTCACACAGAGTAGAGGGAGAGAGAAATCTGGTAGAACCCTAGCAGAGAGAGAGGGAGGCGACTGAACTCACCCTAGCAGTTCATTGCACTAGCTCAAGAACACCTCTCGCGAGGTTGTTCTTCCCTTGTATTGTTCATCATCAGCCCCTGAGGCAATCCACCACACCACACACTGGAGTAGGGTATTACACCACAATGGTGGCCTGAACCAGTATAAACCTGGTGTCCCTTGTCTTGTTCGTTGTTTCCAGCTTAGATCACGCGAGGAGATTGGACGTAGATCGGTAGGGGAGAGATCTCCGCGCGCACCTCAGTGTTCGAACCTCAAGGGTCTGCTGGAACCCGAAATCCGACATCACGGATGTGTCTTTTTTTGTAGTGTGTTTAATACGGGCGTCCTTACTGTTCGCCTCCCATTCCCCTCCCCCCCCCCCGCAGACCTCCACTGCCATGGTGCAGAATGATCATCTGCCACTAGTCTTCAAGTTTGGTCAAGTCAACACCGAGCTGGAGGAGATAGAAAATAAGGAGGAATGGGGCCTCATGGACATGGCCCAGAACGAGCTGGCCGCGGCGGTTGCTACCCCCGCTCCCATCCACGCGCCCGCGCCATCGGCCATCCCGGTAGCATTGGCGGGACTGGTTGCCGAGCACTATCACAGAGCTGGAAACCGCGAGCGTCAGTGAGGTCTCCGTGGACCCGCGCGAGCTCGTGTACATGCCAGCGCCAGCGCCCGTGCCCGTGCGCGCCCCTCCACCCACCGTGCCACCGGCCCCCGTGAGTTTGGCTGCATCTGCCGCGCCCATGCGCACCCCTCCACCCACCGCGGTGCCGATCCTCGTGCGTTTGGCTGCACCCGCCGGGCCCGTGCCCGTTGTCGGTGTCAAAACCGGCGGATCTCGGGTAGGGGGTCCCGAACTATGCGTCTATGGTCGATGGTAACAGGAGACAGGGGACGCGATGTTTTACCCAGGTTCGGGCCCTCTCTATGGAGGTAATACCCTACGTCCTTCTTGATTTATCTTGATGAATATGAGTATTACAAGAGTTGATCTACCACGAGATCGTAATGGCTAAACCCTAGAGGTCTAACTTGTATGGTTATGATAATGAGTCTATCCTCCGGACTAAGTCCTCCGGTTTATATGGACATCGGGAGGATCTAGGGTTACACAAGGTCGGTTACAAAGAAAGGAATCTACATATTTGGCCACCAAGCTTGCCTTCCACACCAAGGAGAGTCCCATCTGGACACGGGTGCAGTCTTCGGTCTTCGTGTCTTCATAGCCCATCAGTCCGGCCCATGGCTAACAGGCCGGACGCCTGAGGACCCCTTAGTCCAGGACTCCCTCAGTAGCCCCTGAACTTGGCTTCAATGACAACGTATCCGGCGCGTAGATCTGTCTTTGGAATTGCAAGGAGGGTTCCTTCCTCCAAACTCCAGGATAGTCTTTGGACGTATCGACGTGTCCAGACTTGTAACACACACCACACACAACCGTAGAGAGAATATAATATTCCTCGAGTCTAATCCGCTGACAACTTTTTTACAACATGACATCACGTCTGCCCGGTCACTATATCGAACCATTTTGTCTGCCATCCCGTTTTTTGAGATGTGATTTCCATTGGCACGTCTTGTCAAAGCAGAGATCGTGTCCCCTTATTGCGGGATCCTCGTCAATATGGGCGTGGGTAACCCAACCGTGTTGTTTATACAGCCCTTGGGAGTAGGCAAATTTCAAGGCGAGTGGGGAGGCGTTCAATATTCACTGCCTTTATAAGGAGATAAGAATCCCTTTTCTTCACCCGCGCCTTCTCTCTTCCTTTGCCCTTCCACTCTTGAGCTCCAGCACCCAAGTTCTCATATGTTTCCCACTCGAGCAAGCACCCAACCATGTCCGGATCCAGAGGTCAAGGCAAGTGGATGGCCTCCTCCGTCAAGGAGGAGGACGTCGCCGAGCTTCGGGCGCTGGGTATCTGGCGAAGGGAATCGCACACCGCCTTCCAGCCCAGGGACAAATCATTCCCACGCTGAAGCCCAACGAGAGGGTAGTATTCATCCCTCATTTCCTCCGCGGGTTAGGGTTTCCACTCCACCCCTTCGTCCGCGGGCTAATGTTCTACTACGGGATAGACTTCCACGACCTATCCCCGAACTCCTTTCTCAATATCTCGGCGTTCATCATCGTGTGTGAAGCCTTCCTCCGCATCCAACCCCACTTCGGGCTGTGGCTCAAAATCTTCAATGTGAAGCCGAAGGTGGTGGATGGCCAGCACGCGGAGTGCGGAGGCACCATGGTGAGCAAGATGGCCAACGTCTCCTGGCCAAAAGGAAATTTCGTGGAGTCTATCAAGGAATGGCAGAAACAATGGTTCTACGTTACCGAACCCCGCGATGCCACCTAGGCCGCGGTTGCCGAATTCAACTCCGGAGCTCCCATGCGAGGCACCTCTTGGGTTGAGAAGAGCCCGAACTGGTGTTCGTCAGACGATCTGACAGCGCTTCAGACGCACATTCAAAGCATGGTGGACAAGGATGTCAAACTTGTCGATGTAATCCAGGTGATGCTAGTTTGCCGAATTCTCCCCTGCCAAAGCCGAAGTCACTCTCTATGGGAGTTTAATCCGAAGAAGCACCAAACCCTAGAGAGGCTCTTCGAAACAACGCATGAAGATGCCTGGAAGTTGCTCTTCAAGGGCAACAAGATACCGCCGGCCACAACCTCGGACCGCGGGTACATCGTTAATCGCTCCGCCAGCAAGGTAAGTCTTTACTGCATCGTTTACTTGCTTGTTTCAAGGGTGATATCTCAGCTTTTATTATCATGGCTTCCTCAGGAGTGGATGGAGAAGGCGAAGCGGATCCAATGTCCGGCTCCGCTGCCTGAAGAACCAGTCATCCCGCGTTTAGCCAAGATGGTGGTGCCGGCTCCCTATAAGGCGCCAGAGAAGAAGGCCACAGGGAAGGCCAAGGGGGGCCAGAGTGGCCCCGCCGCAAGGGTGTTTCGGACGCGACGTCCGAAGATAAGACCCGCTCCTCCACCGCTGAAGACGACGAAGATGAGGAGGAGGAGGAGAACAACCTTCCCCATGATGAGGGGAGGAAGAAAAGGGCGACTTCCATGAATCTGGAGGCGGAGACGTCCAAGAAAGGGAAGAGCTCCCTTGCGGATAACTCCACGTGAGATGTCAACAGCAGTCCGGAGAGACGCCCCCGCACTAAGTCTCGGGCCGCATCATAGGTGCTAAGACCCATATCCGCCCATAAACCAAGTCTTTCCTCTTTGTTGTATTGATATAATTAGTTATGCTATTGCAGTCCAGCCCACGACAGCTCCCAGCGATCCTCATCACGAGGTTCACTGGACCCAAAGGCGATGGCCAGCGATTCACCGCAGGCCGCTCACTCCCCCAAGGCCAAGGACGATGCGGAGGTGCTGTCCCGAAGGACTGTTCCAGGCGAGGGAGGGGCTCAGGAGGCGCCAGAAGGCGAAACCCCCGTCGCCGGACACCAGGGGGAGTCAATCCCCATGGAGACTGGTGGGAAGGGCCGTATTCAGTTTGGCCCTCAGCCGGACTCGATTCCGGAGACCGATGCGGCTTCGGAATTCAGCACGCAACCTCCTTCGAAAGAAGGGGGATGCCTGTCCTGCCGGTGACCCCTGTCCAACCAGGGGCACCAGATAATCTACTGGAAGCGCTGTGAGGCGCTTCCATTGTGGATGAGCACTGTGTCCTTATGGGCACGGTAATTGAAAGGGTTCAGTCCACCAAGAGCGGACTAACTAAAGCCTACAGCAGCCTGTTGATAGGTTTTGAGGTAAGCGGCGCAAAAAGGAGAAAATCCCAATATATACAGTAGCCCCTGAGACACTATCCGGTGTTTGGAAAGAAAAAAATGGACAGAGGATCAATCTCCTATTACAGGAAACTAACTAAATTTGTCTAAAATGTATGCACAGGCGTCGCTATTGGCCGCAGCTTCGCATACTGCTGAAGTCTCTGAACTGGAGCGGAGACTGGCGGGGGCCGAGGAGGAGCTGGGCCAATTGAAGAGGCAGCTCCAAGAAAAATATGGTATGTAATAACCTGATGTGTATTGAAAGGAGTAAAATGATATATATATATATATATTGACCGAGGTGTCATGATGCATAGAGAAGCGACGATCGAGGTCGAGGCCCTGAGAAAGGCCTTGGCCGAAGCCGAGGGGAAGGCTGTCAAGGAGCAGGCCGCCCGTAAGCTCAAGGCCCGGGTCACTGAGGTTCAATAGGAGCTCCAAGACGCGGTGCGGAAGTGCGAGACCTTGGAGCGTGATGCGTCGGCTCAAGAAGCCGAACTCGCCAAGGCTTGTCAAAGTGCGGAGGCAGCCCGGAATGAGGCCCAAGCCTCCCTCCAAGAAATCCAGGAGGCTAGGAAGATCGGGGCAGGTAAGGCATTCAATATGCAAAGCAAGAGTGTGAAGATGAAATATCGTTTACTAACCCGGATTCGGAATTCTCCAGGGGCTTTTGTTGATCTGCCACGCAGTGTCACTGACGCCGCGGAGTTCTTCCGAGCCGAAGAAGGGAGTTCCACAGAGAAGCTGTTCTGGTCGCAATATCTCATGCCAGAACATCCGGTGCCCTTCGGCGATTAGCTGAAACAGCTGGTCGAACTGCACAAGGTGGCCGAACTGGCCATGAAGGACATGATAATCCGGTTGTGGCCAGCCGAAGCTATACCCAGCAGCTATTTCGGCCTCGTGAAGAAGCTGGTGGATGCCTGTCCACGGCTGGACGTCATCAAGCGGTCCGTCTGTATCGAGGGCGCGCGTCTGGCCTTCTCCTATTGCAAGGTCTGGTGGGCGAAGCTGGATGCTGTCAAGTTAGAGACCGAGGGGCCGCCGGAGGGCAAGGAGCACCGCACACCCGAGCGATACTTCAACGATGTCTTGGAGGGGTCCCGCATTGTTGCGGATCATTGTGCGGAAGACACTATCTTTGAATGAATGTATTGGAGATCCCTCTACCTTGTATGATACAACAAAGTGATTATGCAACATAATGCTTGTTATGTTTTTAAATTTTTACTTCTTGTGCGGCCGTGTTGTATGAAATCTGAGGGTTAACCAGTCTTCGGCTTCTGCCCCCACGTAGGTAGTACGGGGGTGTTCGGGATGGAATCTAAACAATCTTGATCCAATTAGATGGTCCTCGAAGGAGTTGTTTAGCGCAATGAACCAGGCAACCAGACTATGTGGCTGTAACGCCCTCACTTAGCCATAGGAGTTCGACAATAAAAACATGGGCGCAGCCCCTATTATCCAAACTACAGTGCTATAAGCGTCTGATCGGGAAGTAGCAATCCTTCACGTAATGCGGAAGAAATCTCCAACGATTTGTAACCTCTGAACAGCTGACCGGCTCTTGCCGCATCATGAAGGTCAGTTTTCGGCTTTCTCTACTGAGGTGCTCCTTTGGGTAAACCAAGGCACAGTCGCAGTAGTTCTCCCTTTACTACCTTAGCCGATATAGAGGAACGTAAGGTAGCAAGCACAAGAGCCGCGCAACCCAACTATTGACCAAAGACATGATTCGAAGCCAATGCATATAATGCTAAATTCGGGGTGCCGAACTATACTTATAAAAAGTGTTCGGACTTTTGTTGCCGTAATGTGGGGTGCTATGAAGCCCCTGGAAAACATCACACGTACCAAAGTGTACGGGTGCTGCCTGATAGGGTTATCCATAGGGGAGCTGAGAGAAAAAAGAGAAAGAAACAAAAAAGGTGCAAAGGTAAAAGGCTGGGGCCCTAAAGCTCCAGCCACAAACTGTTCTCATTGTAATTTAATTAGTACGTCAAGGCGCATTGATACAGGTAGTGCGATAAGCAACAGGCTATTTGACATGCCGAAACCAAGGGAGAGCTGCATGTGGGTCCTGAAAAATAGGTAGAGTTATCGTTAACGGAATCACCTAAAAAGTCCCCCATATGTCTGCGTTTCCCGCCGTCTTGGTGTGTTTATCCTTCAAGAGGACCGATGACCAAACCACTAGATGGGGCCTGTGGGATTGAGACCTGAAAAGGAAACAAGTAAAAGTGAAAGTACGTGTGTATCAGATGTTGGTTGAGCCATACTATGGACCACAAGCTAGCTATGCCTCCGTCGATGCCCATGGGATTTTGAGTGCGTAGTTATGTACGCGCGGCACGAATGCCACCACTTGATCAGGACTAAGACGGAGGACGGATTGCTAGTCGAGCTCCTCACAAGCCGAGCTCTCCTGTTGCAGAGTAGTTCGGACCCTCTTAACGGTGTCCATGGGCTCGGCAGCCAAATTAAGGTTCTGCTTAAGAAGGCCACTCTGTACTTCTGCTGCTAAGGTAGCTATGTGCTCTTCTATACGGAGGGAGCGTTCCGTATTTCCATTGACCGTTATGACACTGCATGGACCGGGCATCTTGAGCTTGAGATAATCATAGTGTGGTACTGCATTGAATCGAGCAAACACAGTTCGTCCGAGCAGTGTGTGATAGCCGCTACGGAATGGGATGATATCAAAGATTAACTCCATGCTTCGGAAGTTGTCCGGAGATCCGAAGACAACCTCTAGTGTGATTGAGCCTGTATAGCGGGCCTCTACACCTGGTATGACTCATTTGAAGGTAGTCCTGGTGGGCTTGATCTGTGATGGGTTAATGCCCATTTTTCGCGCTGTATCCTGATAGAGCAGATTGAGGCTTCTACCTCCATCCATAAGGACGCGAGTCAGGTGGAACCCATCAATTATTGGGTCTAGGACCAGTGCGGCTGAGCCACCGTGATGGATACTGGTCGGATGATCCCGGCGATCAAAAGTGATCGGGCATGACGACCATGGATTAAATTTTGGGGCGACTGGCTCTATCGCGTACACGTCCCTGAGAGCACGCTTGCGCTCCCTCTTGGGGATGTGGGTAGCGTATATCATGTTCACCGTTTTGACCTAAGGGGGAAACTTCTTCTGTCCCCCTGTGTTCGGTTGCCGGGGCTCTTCGTCATCGCCCTCGCTTTGCGGTCCCATTTCCCTGTTCTTGGCGTTTAATTTGCCAGCCTATTTAAAAACCCAGCAATCTCTATTTGTATGATTGGGTGGTTTGTCCGGGGTGCCATGAATCTGGCACGGACGATCAAGTATGCGGTCCAAGCTGGATGAGCCTGAATTATTCTTTTGGAGCGGCTTCTTCCGCTGACCGGACTTAGAGCCACTGAATCCGGCATTGACAGTCATATCCTCGGTGTTGTCACTGTGTTTCGACGCTTGTATCTGTTGCGTCGAGAGTTGTCTTTGTTATTTTTAACTTCAGGGGTACCGGCATCGCTTGCATTGTTTTTGCTACGGGACAACCAACTGTCCTCGCCTGCACAAAAGCGGGTCATGAGTGCCATGAGGGCCACCATAGATTTTGGCTTTTCTTGGCCGAGGTGGCGAGCGATCTATTCGTCGTGGATGCTGTGTTTGAAGGCTGCTAGGGCTTCGGCATCCGGACAATCGACGATTTGGTTCTTTTTAGTTAAGAACCTAGTCCAGAATTTCCTGGCAGACTCTCCGGACTGTTGAACTATATGGCTTAAGTCATCAGCGTCTGGAGATCGAACATATGTACCTTAGAAGTTATCGAGGGAGGCCTCTTCCAAGTCCTCCCAGTTGCCAATAGAATTTTCAGGCAGACTGTTGAGCTAATGCCGAGCTTGCCCCTTTAGTTTTAAAGGGAGGTATTTGATGGCGTGGAGGTCATCACCGCAGGCCATATGAATGTGGAGAATGAAGTCTTCGATCCACACCGCGGGGTCCGTGGTTCCATCGTATGATTCTATATTCACGAGTTTGAACCCTTCTGGGAATTCATGATCCATGACCTCATCAGTGAAGCAATGAGGGTGTGCAACGCCTCTATATCGGGTTGTATCGTGACGTAGCTCTGATGGAGTCCGTCTGCGGTTTTCAGCCCGCGCGTGACTAAGTTCGTCACGTCCGAATAGGTGGCCGTCGTTGCGTGTCGAGGCACATCCTCGCGATCCGTAGATTGATATGGTATGTCCTGCTTTATTGTTCAGGTTTTGCCGGAGGTCATATGTATGGTCGTGGGCTAATTTACCTCTACCTGTGAGATGAGGCGGGGCGGGCTGGTGTTCGGCGTGAGTTGCCATTTTGTCCCGACCACGTGGTGGTCGGTTAGCCGCATTGTACGATGGTGGTATGTATTCCGGTGCCTCCTCGTCAAACTGAGGCAGCAATTTGCGCTTTGGGTAGCTTTTGGTTGGGCGCTTGAGGCCGTATTCTTCGGCTGCTAGGACATCGATCCATTTATCATTGAGCAGATCTTGGTCAGCTTGAAGCTGATGCTGCTTCTTTTTCATGCTCCTTGCAGTGGCTATTAGTTGGCGTTTGAAGCGCTCCTGCTCAAGAGGTTCCTCAGGCACGATGAAATCATCGATGCCGAGGCTCACCTCATCCTCGGAGAGCGGAAGATAACTTCCATCCTCTGAGTCTTCTTGCGTGGCCTGTTTACCAGTGCTAACCTGCCCATCTTCCCATTCATCTTGTTCATTAGCTGTTTCAACAGGGCCTTCGTTGTCTTCGGCACCTTCTGGAGTGTTATCTTCTCCTGTGCTGGTGTTGTTGTCTTTACTGCGGCATGACTTAGAGCGGTGCCGCTAACGCCGGTGCTTGGATTGTATTTCGGAAGGTTTATCCTCAGCAGGATCTTCCTTGTCATCGACGTTGTTATCCTTTGGTGCATCCACCATGTATACATCATACGAGGAAGTGGCCGTCCAGCGTTCGGTGAACGGCAGGTTCTGGGCCTCTTCTTCTCCGGCATCGTCATCCATACCGTCGATGTCCTCGGAGTCATAATCAAGTGTGTCAGTCAAATCCTTGACCGTGGCTATGAAGTGGGTGGTGGGTGGGAAGCAAAATTCTCCACCGTCAGCCCCTAGTTCGGACCGGATAGAGTTCGGCCGTGTGTCCTCCATCAAGGATAGGTTTTTAATGAGTTTAGCATGTCGCCCAAAGGAGAGTGCTGGAAGATGTCTACGGTGCTGAATTCGAAGATCGATAAATGATCAAGTTTGGCATCTGCGGGCTCACATAGTTCGGAACTTACGACCAGAGACGAGTCCGGGGTTCCGGTGGCACAGGTATCGTGTGAGATCAAGTCTATGTGCGGCTCCAACACCGGGGAATCTGTGGCCTCTGTGGCGGGGTTGAGCTTCTCGTCCTTGGATGGCGCAGTATGCTCCGGATCTACGGCCAGAGCGGTTACAGGAGCTGTCTCCTGGGTGCAGCCCGATGACAGATTTAGGCCATGTCTCTCGGGGTGACCAGGAGTGGTAGCCGCGGTCTCGAATTCGGCAAAGATCAAGTCTCCACGGATGTCCGCAACGTAGTTCAAGCTCCCAAATCTGACCTGATGGCCAGGGGTGTAGCTTTCGATCTGCTCCAGATGGCCAAACGAATTCGCCCGCAGTGCGAAGCCGCCGAACACAAAGATTTGTACGGGGAGGAAAGTTTCTCCTTGGACAGCGCCATTATTGATGATTGAAGGGGCCATCAAACCTTTTGGCGACATCATAGTGGAACTCTCAATGAAAGCACCAATGTCAGTGTCAAAACTGGCGGATCTCGGGTAGGGGGTCCCAAACTGTGCGTCTAAGGTCGATGGTAACAGGAGACAGGGGACACGATGTTTTACCCAGGTTCGGGCCCTCTCTATGGAGGTAATACCCTACGTCATGCTTGATTGATCTTGATGAATATGAGTATTACAAGAGTTGATGTACCACGAGATCGTAATGGCTAAACTCTAGAGGTCTAGCTTGTATGGTTATGATAATGAGTCTATCCTCCGGACTAAGTCCTCCGGTTTATATGGATGCCGGGAGGATCTAGGGTTACACAAGGTCGGTTACAAAGAAAGGAATCTACATATTTGGTCGCCAAGCTTGCCTTCCACGCCAAGGAGAGTCCCATCCGGACACGGGCGTAGTCTTCGGTCTTCGTATCTTCATAGCCCATCCGTCCGGCCCATGGCTAACAGGTCGGATGCCCGAGGACCCCTTAGTCCAGGACTCCCTCACCCGTGCCCATGCCCGTGTGCCCCCCCCCCCCCAGCGGCATGGGACGCTGCCGTCGACCGCTACCTCTCAGCGGCGCCAGTTGCCGTCCTCCCGCGCCCCGCCCGTCGATCGCGCGACGACATGATGTTTGATTTACATGTGAAGAACATTTTGTGCTGCCTTGAATACTTCAACAACGACGTCCCGGAGGACGACAACGACAACGACGGCGCGGCACGCCGCCTCCGCCGCTGCCGGAAATATTTTTTTAGGGTTTAATATTGTATCTCAAATTCTCGATCATATGAATATAAATTCGTAGAGTGACTGAATGAAAGATACGGTTTGAACAAACTTGCGTTTTTCTCTCTTAATGTATAGACTTATCAAACAATTTCTTTTGAAAAAATGTCAACGGTTTTTAAGTAAAAAACACTGATCACAAATGTTTTAGTTATAAAACCCGTATGCAAACCGACAGCTTCCCCAGGAAGCCAAGGGAAAATGTGTCGAGCAGAATTTCTGCATCCCTTCAACGCAAACAGTTGTTTTGCATGACCCATGTGCAACCACATACAAACAATTGGGTAAGATTTGCATATCTGTCATTTTGGGTATGTTGCCATTTCTCAAACTAGAAAGATTGACATTTATTTATCTAGTAACATTGCCATTTGTCAACCTTGTAACACTGCGATTTGTCAAAATATGCAGCTACAAATCACTAGCACTATCTAATTTTCGCAACTAAAATCACTAGCACTGTTCATATGGACACCACTAGCAGGCGTGAGTTCATGGACGCATATGCAAATGTACCATTGATTACATACAACAAGTCATCAACCCATAACGACAACAAGGATACACGTTGGATTATAGATCATTTCCAACAAAACATTCTAGTAAAGTTTTTATCACACAACAAATAACAAAGCGATGAAATGAACTTCAGCTCAACCACTCGCCGGCGTTGGAAATGCTTGCTTTGAACCAGAAGTGATTCTCTGGGAAGGGCCAGCTACTGTCAATCTCGAGACCAACGTGAGACTGATCATCTAGGCTGAAGCGGCCTATTTCAATACCCATATTGGGATGGTAGGGAATCATAGTAATGTCCGAGGTATAGATACATTTGCTTCTCATAAATGGTAGTAACGTTGTGTCAACAACAGCTGGATCGCCTTCCACCATCATTGGATAGTTTTGTCCAAGGAAGAGCGAGTTTCCTCCAAGACTTTGAATACTGAACCAGGGAGAAGGTGTTGGCGCTAGTACACCAGTATCCATCCCGAATACCCTGCAATGGATGTTGGAATAGTTCCGGAGAGTGCAACCATATGAGACAACACCTGCTTCCTTAGTAACAACAGCAGTGCCCCGTATACATACAAGAAGAGGTGATCCATCGGAATAAGTTGCCAGGTGCCACTGAGTATATGGATCCTGCTCGTCCTCATGCTCATGAATAAAATTTTCAAGTATAGGTGGTGGAATGTTCACAAGACCTTGGAAACACAAGAAGGTTAATTAGTAAAGGGAAACTAGCTAACCCGCATGCATGTGGATGAAACAATTATAATTACGGTGGAAGACAAATGTACCGAAATCATGAGGATTCCATGCAAAAATAGTGCCAGGAGTGGTGGCAGCAAACACAAGACCCTCGTATTGAATTGCATCACAGTACTCATCCGTGTATAGAAACTGATTTTTGAGCAATATCCATCTAGTCGAACCATGAAGGACGGCAACAAGCTTGTCGAAGATAGAGACAACATAAGCATTCCTATAACCCCAAGAGCGATTGGTAACTCGACAAATTGCTATCTTCCGTAGACGACAGTCGGCATGATCGTATTTGAACTCACATAAAATACCGGTGTACTCAACCTCTGGGCAGTCGTCTGAGATTTTTTGAAGTGGAACCCGGTGACGAGTGTACACATTCACAAGTTCCCACTCACAGTTGTACCCAATATAAACAACCAAATCTCCATTTGCGCCTGCCCAAGCCTTGCCCTCAAGCGATGGCATCTTAACATCATACGTATCATTATCAAGTGGCATCAACTTACACAAGGCAAGGCTTCCCTCATCCCCGCGCCAGTGAGCAGGGTCACGACGAAGAAAATAGGGGAGATCAAATCGCTCCTGAACCCTTGGGTTCCTTGTAATGATGTTATTAGTTGAGTCGAGAATGGTCTTGAACGAACCTGCCATGCTAGCCAAGGTGATGATGTCGCACCGATCAATGAGTTCCTCCGCCGTGTCATCATTCAGATCGGGGCAAGAATAACGGGGTCGTTTCCGGCTTGTTCCCTCCATGGAGAAGACGATCAAACAATGGCAGAAGGAAGGGTGAAGGAAATGGAGGAGGGAGGAAGAGCTAGCGTGCGACAACAGTTCCCAATCGAGAGGTAAAGGCGAAGAGTCAGTGGACGGTTGCCACGGTACACGAAGAGGCACCTGGGGAGCGAATGGTTGCCACAGAGGTCACACACCGACGACAAGGGCCGAGTGAACCGCATGCAATCCCATCGCACAACACACACGTCTTGTTAAGTTGAACCATTTCTATACTCTTGTGTCAACGCAAACAGTTCATCCGAGTGAACCGCATGCCGTATATCACACACCTTGATCTGGCTGACCGTTTCTTTTGTGCTGCCTAATCACAAACAGTTCATCCGAGTGCACCGTATGATGTATATCGCACACACCTTCATATGGCTGCCCGTTTCTTTTGTGTTGCCTAATCACAAACAGTTTATCCAAGTGAACCGTATGTTATGTATCGCACACGCCTTCATCTGGCTGCCCGTTTGTTTTGTTCCTCCTCATCGCAAACAGTTAATCGAACTGAACCGTATGCCCTTCATCGCACACGCAACTAAAACTTGAACCGTGTTTGATGCATCCGTCATCGCAAACGTTTTATACATTTCTGACGGTTTTCATACATCACCGTTTGCGATTATGGCATCGCACACAGTTTCTCGAAGGGTCTCTGATTGTAGTGTCGCGTTAGCAGCATCCTGAAGTAGTGTGCAATCAAATCAGTGATATGATATGGCCATCATCATCTTGTGCCTTTCGATCTCCATCTCCAAAGCACCATCGTGATCACCATCGTCACCGGCTTGACACCATGATCTCCATCGAAGCATCGTTGTCATCTCGCCAACTATTGCTTCTATGACTATCGCTACCGCTTAGTGATAAAGTAAAGAAATTACATGGCGATTGCATTTCATACAATAAAGCGACAACCATATGGCTCCTGCCAGTCGCCGATAACAGTGTTACAAAACATGATCATCTCATACAACAATTTATATAATCACATCTTCACCATATCACATCACAACATGCCCTGCAAAAACAAGTTAGACGTCATCTACTTTGTTGTTGCAAGTTTTACGTGGCTGCTATGGGCTTCTAGCAAGAACCGTTCTTACCTACGCATCAAAACCACAACGTAGTATAGTGACTGATTTTTGATCTTTAGAAAGAACCATGTTCATTGAAACCGATTCAACTAAAGTTGGAGAAACAGACACCCACTAGCCACCTGTGTGCGAAGCACGTTAGTAGAATCAGTCTCGTGTAAGCGTACACATAATGTCAATCTAAGCCGCTTCATCCAACAATACCGCTAAATCAAGAATCAACTAGTGACGGCAAGCAATATGTATATACCCACGCCCACAACTCCTTTGTGTTCTACTCATTCATATAACATCTACGCATAGACCTGGCTCGGATGCCACTGTTAGGGAACGTAGTATTTCAAAATTTTCATACACACACGCAAGATCCATCTAGGCGATGCATAGCAACGAGCGGGAGAGTGTGTCCACGTACCCTCATAGACCGAAAGCGGAAGCGTTAAGTAACGCGGTTGATGTAGTCGAACATCTTCGAGATCCGACCGATCAAGTACCGAACGCACAGCACCTCTGTGATCTGCACACGTTCAGCTCAGTGACGTCCCTCGTATTCTTGATCCATCTGAGGCCAAGGGAGAGTTTCGTCATCACGACGGCGTGGTGACGGTGATGATGAAGTTACCGACGCAGGGCTTCGCCTAAGCACTACAACGATATGACTGAGGTGAAAATCTGTGGAGGGGGGAACCGCACACGGTTAAGACCAACTTTGATGTGTTCTAGGGTGCCCCCTCCCCACATATATAAAGGAGGGGGGCTGGCTGGCCCTCATAGGCGCGCCAAGGGGGGAGGAATCCTCCCCCTAGTAGGACTAGGACTCTCCCCTTTCCTAGTCCTACTAGGAGAAGAAGGAGGGGAGAAGAGAAGGAAGGAGGGGACGCCAACCCTTCCCCTAGTCCAATTCAGACTAGGCCCATGGGGGGGCGCGGCCAGCCCTTGGCAGCCTCTCTCTCTCTCTCCCCTAGGCCCAATAAGGCTCATTACTTCTCTGGTGGTTCTGGTTCTGATAACCCTTCTAGCACTTCGATATATATCCGGTGACCCCCGGAACTCATCCAGTGTCCGAATATAGTCATCCAATATATCAGTCTTTATGTATCGACCATTTAGAGACTCCTCGTCATGTACGAATCACATACGGGACACCGAACAACCTTCGGTACATCAAAACACATAAACTCATAATACCGATCGTCATCGAACTTTAAGCGTGTGGACCCTACGGGTTCGAGAACTATGTAGACATGACCAAGACTCATCTCCGGTCAATAACCAATAGCGGAACCTGGATGCTCATATCGGTTCCTACATATTCTACGAAGATCTTTATCGGTCAAACCGCACAACAACATACATTGTTCCCTTTGTCATCGGTATGTTACTTGCCCGAGATTTGATCGCCGGTATCTCAATACCTAGTTCAATCTCGTTACCGGCAAGTCTCTTTACTCATTCCGTAATGCATCATCCCGTTGTCGGTATCAAAACCGGCAGATTTCGGGTAGGGGGTCCCGAACTGTGCGTCTAAGGATTGATGGTAACAGGAGACAAGGGACACGATGTTTTACCCAGGTTCGGGCCCTCTTGATGGAGGTAATACACTACATCCTGCTTGATTGACTTTGATGAGTATAGGGGTTACAAGAGTTGATCTACCACGAGATCGTAATGGCTAAACCCTAATTGTCTAGCATGTATGATTATGATTTCCTCTACGGACTAAACCCTCCGGTTTATATAGACACCGGAGGGGGCTAGGTGTAAAACCCTCGATGCGACTATAGCTCCCACGTGTCAAGGCACGGCTTAGAGACATAATCGCATTGAAGGCATATGTCGCAAGTGAGGTAATCTTCACACAACCCATGTAATACATAAGGGAAAGAGATACATAGTTGGCTTACAATCGCCACTTCACACAATTACATGAATAAACATTACATCAATCAAATACACTCATGGTCCGACTACGGAACCAAAATAAAAGAAGAACCCCAAATGCGACAAAGGTCCCCGATCGACCCCAACTGGACTCCACCACTGATCAACTAGAACGAAACAACATAAAGGACAAGATCTTCATCGAGCTCCTCCTGAGCTTGGTTGCGTCATCTGCACGGGCTCATTGACACCTGCAAGCTGGTTTTGGAAGTATCTGTGAGCCACGGGGACTCAGCAATCTCGCACCCTCGCGATCAAGACTATTTAAGCTTATGGGTAAGGTAAAAGGTATGAGGTGGAGCTGCAGCAAGCGACTAGCATATATGGTGGCTAACATACGCAAATGAGAGCGAGAAGAGAAGGCAAAGCACGGTCGAGAAACTATGATCAAGAAGTGATCCTAAAACAACCTACGTCAAGCATAACTCCAACAACCGTGTTCACTTCCCGGACTCCGCCGGAAAGAGACCATCACGGTTACACACGCAGTTGATTCATTTTAATTAAGGTTAAGTTTAGGTTTTCTACAACCGGACGTTAACAAATTCCGATCTGCCCATAACCGCGGGCACGGCTTTCGAAAGTTCAAATCCCTGCAGGGTGTCCCAACTTAGCCCATGACAAGCTCTCACGTTCAACAAAGGAATAGACCTCCACCCGAGATGTTCCGATCAGACTCGGTATCCCGGTACAACACGACATTTCGACAGGGTAAAACTAAACCAGCAACACCGCCCGATGTGCCGACATCCTGATGGGAGCTGCACATATCTCGTTCTCAGGGCAACACCGGATGAGACATCCTACGAGTAAAACCAGCCCTCAAGTTTCCCCGAGGTGGCCCCGTGGTCTACTCAGTTCGGACCAACACTTAGACAAGCACTGGCCCGGGGGGTAAAATAAGATGACCCTCGGGATGCGCGACTCCCAAGGGAAAAAAGGCTAGGTGGCAAATGGTAAAACCAATGTTGGGCATTGCTGGAAAAGCTTTACTTAAGGCGAACTGTCAAGGGGTTCCCATTATAGCCCAACCGCGTGAGGAACGCAAAATCCGGGAACATAACACCGATATGACGGAAACTAGGGCGGCAAGAGTGGAACAAAACACCAGGCATAAGGCCGAGCCTTCCACCCTTTACCAAGTATATAGATGCATTTATTAAATAAGATATATTGTGATATCCCAACAAGTAAACATGCTCCAAAAAGGAAACAACATCTCCATGTTCCAACAAAGAACAAACTTCAATCTTCACCTGCAACTAACAACGCTATAAGAGAGGCTGAGCAAAGCGGTAACATAGCCAATCAACGGTTTGCTAGGACATGGTGGGTTAGAGGTTTGACATGGCAATTGGGAGGCTGACAAGCAAATGGTAGGCATCGTAGCATTGGCATGGCAAAGCGCGAGCAAACTAGCATAGCAAAGATAGTAGTGATTTCAAGGGTATGATCATCTTGCCTGAAATCCCGCAAGGAAGAAGAACGAGTCCATGAAGAAGATAAACGGACGTAGACGAACGGGTCCTCACAAACGCGACGTTATCGGAATCAACCCGAAGAAACAACACCGGAAAGAAGCAAACAATCATGGTAAACAACCACCACATAAACATGGCATGATGCACAATCAAGTATGATGCATGTCCGGTTTAATGAAGCATGGCATGGCGAGGTGCACAAGCAAACCTACAACTTAAATGGAGCTCAATATGCATCGGGATGCATATTGACAAAACACCACATCAATTATTTAGTTCTCTCTTGTTTATGTACCCAACAATATTAAATGTTGTTAAACATGGCAAGAGAGTGAAGCAAAGTAAAACTACCTATCTAGTCAAGGTTAAATGAGGCCGGAAACAACGAACAACAATTCAGGAAACTCCTCATGAGCATATATTAGGTTAGGTCCTGTTCTGCCCTAAACATTATTTTAGAGTTGTTAAGCATGCAAAATGAAGCCACCATGTTAAACTAGGCATTTTTCTACCCCATTTACATATAAAGATTATTAAAATCGGAGCTACGGTTATTTAGTTATGAATTAAATCATTTTAACATGGCATAGGAGCAAATTAATGCAAACAACATTTTTAACATTTCAAACATAGATGAAAGTTGGATATTATTAATCTACACAAAATTCTGAGCAAGTTTCATATATAAAACATTTTAATCCGATGCACCAATTGTGAGTTATTATATGCATGAACCAGAGGGACTAATCTGTAAAATAGCAGTCTCAGGATAAATAGGAAAATCCCAGGCGCTGAAAAAAACATACGCGGGCCGAAACAGGAACTGGCCCAACAAGAGAAAAAAAATCAAGAGGAGGGGGCGCTCGGGGGCTGCTCACCCTGGGCCTTGGCCCGGCTGGAGGGGAAGCAGGCCGAGGCGGGGGCGGCGCGCTGGGCCGGACTCGGGCCTGGCTTGGCGCTGCGCTGGCCGGGGGAGCTGGGCCGGCCCACGCGGAGGAGGAGGCAAGCCGAACGAGGCCGGCTGGAGGGGCACGGAAACGGAGAGGCGAGGAGGGGCCAGATCCAGGCGATGCGGGCGGCGTCGGCGGCGAGGCGGCACACGACGAAGGCAGCGGCGGTGCACGGCGAAGGAGGCGGCGGCGCACGACGAAGGAGGCGGACGGACGTGGACGGGCGCGAGGCTCGGGGAGCTCGCGGCGAGCGGCGGCGCGGTCAGGTCTGCGCAGGCCCGCGATGGGCTCGGCGGGCCGCGGCCGCGGGGACGACGACGGCGGACAGATGGCGCGAGGGGAGTGGACGAGGGCGGCGGCGCGATGACGTGGCCTCTCCTGATTGGACGAAGTGAGGTGGCGGGGCAGCGGACATGTCCGACGCGGGAAGAAACGTCCGGCGGCGCGGAGGGAGTTGGATCTAGGGTTTGATCTGCGCGGAAATTTCGGAGGGAGACACATATTTATAGGTAGAGGGAGCTAGGAGAGTCCAAATGAGGTGCGGTTTTCGGCCACGCGATCGTGATTGAACGCTCTAGATGATGGAGCAGAGTTAGGTGGGTTTTGGGCCAAAATGGAAGGGTGTTGGGCTGCAACACACACGAGGCCTTCTCGGTCCCTCGGTTAACCGTTGGAGTATCAAACGAAGTCCAAATGATACGAAACTTGATAGGTGGTCTACCGGTAGTAAACCAAGGCCGCTTGGCAAGTCTCGGTCCAACCCGGAAATGTTTAATCCCCACACATGAAAGAAGGGAAGAAATGACCACCGGAGGAGAACGAAGCGCCGGAATGCAAAACGGACAACGGGGAAAAAGCTCGGATGCATGAGACGAACACGTACGCAAATGAAATGCGCATGATGACATGATATGCAATGCATGACACGCAAGCAATGAAAAGGCAACAACAACGAATAACTGAACGACACCTGGCACATCGGTCTCGGGGCGTTACACTAGGGTTGTACAGAGACGGTTTACAGAGAAAGGAATATTCATATCCGCACGCTAAGCTTGCCTTCCACTCCAAGGAGGGTCCCATCCGGACATGGGAGGAAGTCTTATGTCTTGTATCTTCACGACCCATTAGTCCGGCCCATGTCATATAGCCCGGACGCCCGAGGACCCCTTAATCCAGGACTCCCTAAGTAGCCCCTGAACCAGGCTTTAATGACGATGCATCCGGCACGCAGATTGTGTTCGGCATTGCAAGGCAGGTTCCTCCTCTGAATACTTCAAAGCATCTGACCCGACGAGTTATATTCGGCTGTTCATTTAATGTCATACCCTTTGGCTCCCCCGCCTCTGTCTCTTCTATTTCCACATGTCGAACGAATACAAAAGGTCAGAGTATTTTTTCACATAACACCCTGGCCATAAAAAACGCTTTATAAAGGGATTGGATCTCAGATGACATTCCACACCATGCGGAAAATCCTTAGAGCTCGCTAGGAGAAACCACTCAAACATGGCTAGCGCTCCCAGTTCTTCCTCCCGCCCTCATGGCTCCGAAAAAGGCGATTGGGAGAGATGCTCGGTATCCCATGCCCAGCTGACCAAGCTCCAGGCCCAAGGCTATCTTCCCCCTGTGGATCTAATACCAGTGCGGGTGGGATTAACTTCTTTCACGGGCGAAGCCTTGGCAGAAATTTCCGGAATCCTTCAAAAGGGGAGCGAGTGTGCTTCGTTTCCTTTCTCTTGAGAGGCGTTGGATTTCCAATCCATCCTTTCCTCCGAGGTCTCCTGGAGTACTATGGCCTCCAACTGCACAATCTTGTGCCAGGCTCCATTCTGCATATCGCGGGCTTCGTCGCTCTTTGCGAGCTGTTCCTAGGCTGCGAAGCCCATTTTGAGTTATGGAGAAAACTGTTCTACCTCGTCCCCCACTCCCAAAAGGGATCCATATTGGAGGTGGGCAGCGCCGAGATATGGTGCATAGCCAGAACCGGATACCTGTCCGACACGCCGAAGAAGGCGTCCGAGGAGTGGCCCTCGGAGTGGTTTTATATTGAAGACGTCGCCCTCCCCGGCCCAGTCCGAATGGGCCTTCCCGAATTTTCCAGCGCTCCATTAAAGAAACACCATAGCTGGCGCCCTCGGAGCCGCGAGGAGGAAGATAGCACGGAAGTCAAGATGTTAATGGACAAGATAAAAATACTGGCCCAATCCAGATATCCATGATCGAGGTCATGGCAATTTCCATAACGCGAGGCGTCCAACCACTCCAATCCAGAGGACTCCCCATGTGGAACTATAACGGGGAGGATGATACATCTCGCTACGGGCGTAAGGGTCCGGATGACTTTGCCTCCCTAGCCGCCATGCTGGCGGACCTTTATAAAGGGGAGAAAGAAGAATTCACTCGCCTTAAGTGCCGGGATGGATTCTCCATGTACAACCCCCTAGCCGGGTAAGCTTTCGATCCAAAATCTTATCTAATCCTTGTCTTAAGCCACAACTAGTCGGACTCAAACCGACCATGTTTAACAGGAAAGGCGGAAGGCTACCGCGGGGATCTATAGCCCCGCTCCGTAGCCAAAGAATCATATTTGAGACTTGGATCCCGGATTTGAGGAGGATCCGAATATATTTGTAGAGCTTAAGGAGGGGGTCTTCTATCAGATGAGCTACGATGGCACGGAGGTGGCCATTGTAGGTGATTACCCCGGTCTCCTGCCATCTTCCCACGTAAGTGCCCAAGGAGCATCTCCTCCAAAAGAGCTTCCTCGTTATACCTCACCCACCGCACTGTCTCGTGCTCTGAAGGGGAGGCGCTCGGCGCGCCATGCTGCACCGGAGGCGTTTCATAAGAGAGCGGCGCCTGCGCCGGGTGGGTCTTCGAAGAGGAAGGCAGATGACAATACGGTCGCGCCTTCATCAAAGAGGTATGGACTCAAATACGCCCCCTGGCAGTCACATCGAACTGTGACATTGTCCGCTATGTTTTATCGGTAAGAGCGTTCGACGGACTATGTCCGGGGACTGTCGGTCGTGCCTCCACCAATCAGGTTCCAGACCCTGCCTCTGGGGCGGGGGCTGATATGGGAGTGACGCCGGCTTGCCCTCCTTTAGAGGATTCGGATGATGTGTCCGTCACGAACTCTGAAGTAGAGAGCACCATGAATCATCGGCGATGGAGGGCCACTCTTCGCGACCCCCAGCTTTACTGAAGAGGCGTTCAATGCCTTCAGCTCGGCTAATGCATACATTCGAGCTGCTCGGGATGGGCTTGCCAGAGCCACTGACCAGTACTTGAAAGATATGCGGGTAAGTATGCATTGCATAAATCTGGTAACTATATACCAGTAGCCCCCGAGACTTGAAGTAGTTGAAACGACTGATTTAAGGATCATTTTATAAATAGGCACTCAAGGAGAAGAACAACATGCTATCTCAGGAGCTGGAACAGTGCCGGACCTAGCTAACTGCCGTTACCACCGAATTGGGGAAGTCCAAGGAGGCACCGAAGGGTAAGGTTCCCTTTTATCCGAAAAAATCAATCATGTGCCAGTCGTGTTTATATGAAAAAATATTGTTGCATTATACGATGGCAGGCTCATTGGCTGAGATGGAAGAGAAACTAAAGGCCGTACAAGCGGAGAAGGAACATGCCGAAAGGCAAGAGGCCGCCGGTCAACGTGTACTGACACAGACCATGGACGAAAAGAACAAGCTGCAGGATGCCAATACCTAGCTTGGCAAAGAGCTGAAGGTTGTGCGGGCCCAACTAGTGGACGCTGTAAAGGAGAACAAAAAGCTACGAGGCAGCATATTCAGTATGCCTTTCAACTTTATTGTCGTACAGTTTGCTGGGGCAGCTTCTGATAAGTTTATTCCTGTAAGTATTTTGACTGGGTGGCCCAAAGAAGAGGCATCTAGTTTCCAAGGCAATCGGTTACAAGAGTTGTCCGAAGTGTATGAGCGAGCTCGGAAAGCGATGCGAAGCATTGCCAAGGCTTTATGGCCATCCGCATCCCCTCCAGGAAGTATGGAGGAGCTTGTGAAGCTGTTCAAGGGAGCTCGGCACCGCTTCAGATTATGGAAGATATCTGCTTGTCGGGAAGGCGCATGAGAGGCCTGGGCCATGGTGAAAACATGGTGTACCAGACTTGATCTGAATCATATGGCCCGGGTCGGACCTCGGGGGTCAGATGGACAAGAGATTCCAGTGAGCTTGGTATATGACCAAGTAAAGATAGCCGCGAAGTTTTCACAACAGGACTGTAAGCTAGACAGCCTATTAGATGGTATAAAGGAAGAAGTTTTTGAGTCCAAGTGACTATGTACTTCAATTGACAATTGTGTCCCCTAGCCGAATTGTAAAACGATTGTCATGGCAGACCTTTTCGCTTCGACCTCTGGACCCGAAGGTGCGGAGTGTTTCTGAATACCGGAACGGTAATAAATACCGGGGCATGCGTGGAAACCAGGCGTAGGGGTCATAATTGCTTGAACAGAGAGTTGTATTCGGCTAGCTATGTTATATTACTTATTGATTATAAGAAACATCTTCCAGAGAGAATAGTTCCATTAAGGGTTCCTTTCCCTGGGTGAACATGTGTTAGTAAGAAAACCTGAACTGTGATTCGAAAATTCACAGTATACATAATATCTGGGGGTTCATAGTGTAACGAGGGTAAAATGTCTTTAGTCCGCCGACCGATTATTCCCTTAATAACGCTAGCTTTCGGCTTCACCTAGTCTGAGGTACAAGTCCGGATGACCCGGATGTAACAATCGCAGAGGTGCTCCCTTTATGCCCTAGCCGAACTAACGGGAACGTAGGGCATAAGCACAGGAACCAGGCAACCCAGCTTGGCAAAAACTTAAGTCATAAAGGTGCATATCATGGCGAAGAAAAGGTATATATGAGAAAAGGACATATATGCGGCGAGCTTGATGCTCAGAAAAATGATAATAAGCTTCTATAAAAGAAGCCCCCATGTGTTATGGGTGTGTACATTTAAGGATGTGTACCTCATTAGTGTGCGGTCTAGCCGCAAAAGAGCTATAAAGCTAAAGAAAAACATGTAAAGAGAGAGAAAATGGAAAGAACATAAAAAGAAAACAAACAATGAGTCCGGCTCTAGGCGTAGAATCTTCGGAGTCTGGCGGCATTCCACGGGTTCGGCTCTAAGCGATTGTATGATGCATCACGCAGACGGTACGCACCTCCAGTGAGAACTTCATCTATAATGAAGGCACCTTCCCACTTGGGCTTGAGTTTGTCCTTTTTTCTTTTCTGGCAAGCGTAGAACGAGTTCACCAACATTGTAGGTCTTGGCCCGCACCTCCCTGCTTTGGTATCTATGAGCTTGTTTTTTATAGAATGTGGAACGGGCTTTTGCAACATTGCGCTCCTCCTCCAGGGCATCTAGACTGTCCTACCGATCTAGCTCGTCTTCTCTCTCTTCGTACATGCGCACTCGAGGTGAATCATGAATAATGTCGCGGGGCAAACAGCCTCCGCGCTGTACACCATGAAAAATGGTGTGTAGCCGGTAGTGCGGTTGGGCGTGGTCCGCAGCCCCCAGAGCACGGAGTCGAGCTCCTCAACCCAATGTTTCTCTGACTCTCTTAAAGATCATACTAGTTTGGGCTTAATGCCGCTCATGATAAGACCATTAGCTCGTTCGACTTGACCGTTTGTTTGGGGTGATAGACGGAGGCATAATCGAGCTTGATGCCCAGGTTAGCACACCATTTTTTCACTTCGTCGGCTGTAAAATTGGAGCCGTTATCGGTGATGATGCTATGTGGGACACCATAACGGTGTACGACGCCGGATATAAAGTCTATCACTGCTCCGGCTTCGGCCGTTTTAACTAGCTTGGCCTCTATCCACTTAGTGAATTTATCTACCATGACCAGCAGATATTTTTTCTTATGGCTTCCCCCTTTGAGGGGTCCGACCATATCAAGCCCCCAAACCATGAAAGGCCAAGTAATGGGGACTGTCTATAAGGTGGTAGGTGGCATATGGCTTTGATTGACGAAAAGCTAGCATTCCACACAATGTTGGACAAGGTCCTATGCATCTACTCGGGCCGTCGGCCAGAAGAAACCGGTATGGAAGGCCTTGCTTACAAGGGCCTGGGCTGCGGCATGGTGACCGCCAAGACCAGCATGGATTTCGGCCAGGAGCTGCCGTCCTTCTTCTTCGGAGATACATCTTTGAAGTATTCCGGTAGCACTCTTCTTGTAGAGCTCCCCTTCATGAACTTTGTAGGCTTTCGAGCTCTGAACGATGCATTGAGCCTCATTCTGGTCCTCAGGGAGCTCTCGCCTATTAAGGTAGGCCAAGAAGGGTTCGGTCCATGGGGCAATTACTGCCATTATTAGGTGGGCCGATGGTGTTGTTTCGGTGGCTGATCCCCCGATGATATCGGAATTGTGTTCGGATTATTGGGGTATAACCGGATCCGGACTAGGGTTGCCGCTCTCATCCTGCCACACCACGGATGGCTTGAAGAGCCTTTCCAAAAAAATATGTTAGGCGGGACGGGGTCACGCTTGGCGCCCATGTGAGCAAGGACATCCGCTGCTTGATTACTTTCTTGATCCACATTATGAAACTCGAGTCCCTCGAACCGGGCTGATATTTTGAGTACGGCATTACAATAGGCTGCCATCTTCAGATCTTTAGCATCAAAGTCTCCGTTTATTTGGGATATTGCGAGGTTTGAATCCCCGTGCACCTCTAGGCGTTGTATGCCCATAGAGACAGCCATCCGAAGACCATGCAATAAGGCTTCGTATTCGGCTGCGTTATTGGAGTCTGTGTATAATATTTGGAGTACATGCTGGACTATGTCTCCTGTGGGGGACTTTAGGACAACGCCCGCTCCTAAACCAGCCAGCATTTTAGAGCCATCGAAGTGCATGACCCAGTTGGAATATGTACCATACTCTTTAGGGAGTTCGGCTTCTATCCATTCGGTGACGAAGTCAGCCAATACTTGGGATTTAATGGCTCAACGTGGTTTGTATGTGATATCAAATGGCAAGAGCTCAATGGCCCACTTGGCAATCCGGCATGTAGCATCACGGTTGTTTATTATATCATTGAGTGGTACTTCGGGAGCCACCGTGATCGAGCACTCTTGGAAATAGTGTCGTAGCTTCCGGGATGCCATGAAGACCACATTTGCTATCTTTTGGTAATGAGGGTACCAAGATTTGCATGGTGTGAGGACGGTGGATACATAGTATACCGGTTTCTGAAGTGGGAATTTATGTCCGTCCTCCTCTCGTTCGACGACGGGCACAGCACTCACCACCTGGTGTGTTGCAGAGATGTATAATAACATGGGTTCACCGACATTCGGCGTGGCCAGGATTGGGTTGCTTGCTAAAAGAGCTTTTATTTCTTCCAATCCGGCTGTTGCCGCGTCCATCCACTCGAAGTGGTCGGTGCGTCGTAGTAGGCGGTATAGTGGCAATGCTTTTTCTCCTAATCTGGAGATAAAGCAGCTTAAAGCTGCCACACATCCGGCTAGTTTTTGGACCTGTTTAAGGTCTATTGGTGTAGCCAATTGTGAAAAAGCTCAGATTTTGGCTGGGTTTGCCTCAATTCCTCTATTGGAAACGATGAAGCCCT
Source organism: Triticum urartu (assembly GCF_003073215.2). Classification (NCBI taxonomy): domain Eukaryota; kingdom Viridiplantae; phylum Streptophyta; class Magnoliopsida; order Poales; family Poaceae; genus Triticum; species Triticum urartu. The sequence goes on along the minus strand of NC_053027.1, from coordinate 435,253,454 downwards.
GAAGCTTTCCGGCGGGAACGCCAAAGACGCACCTTTCCAGATTGAGCATGATGTCATATGCACGGAGGTTGTCGAATGTGAGACGCAGGCCGTCTACTAGTGACTTGACGTGCTTAGTTTTGATGACGATGTCATCCACATATGCTTCGACCGTTTTGCTGATTTGTTTCTCCAGGCACATTTGAAACATGCGTTGGTAGGTGGCGCCGGCATTTTTCAACCCGAAGGGCATAGTGTTGAAGAAGAAAGGCATGTATGGGGTAATGAACGTTGTTGCGGCTTGATCAGATTCCTTCATTTTGATTTTATGGTATCCGGAGTATGCGTCGAGGAAACACAGTGAGTCGTGTCCTGTGGTAGCTTCAATGATCTGATCGATGTAGGGAAGGGGGAAGGGATCCTTAGGGCAAGCCTTGTTGAGGTCTTTGAAATCGACGCACACGTGCCAGGATTTATCCTTCTTTGGTACCATCACCAACTCGTCGTTTGGGTTCAGAAAAGTGTCGTAGTGCTTGCTTGACCGGCTTGTATCCCTTCAATATATTGAGGTTGTGTTCGGCCAACCTGCGTGGGATTTCTGGCATGTCAGAAGGGTGACAGGCAAATATGTCCTAGTTCTTGCACAGGAACGTGCGTAATGATGCTTCGACTGTAGAGTCCAACTATGCCCTGATGGAGGCTGTCTTCTTGGGGTCCGTCGGGTGAACTTGAAATTTGACTATTTTGTCTGCTGGTTTGAAGGAGGTGGATTTGGGGCGCTTATCGAGGATTACGTCGTCTCTATCCACCGTGGAGCATAGTGCGGTCAATTCTTTGGCCGCAAGGGCCTCGGATAGTGCCTCGAGGGCCAGAGATGCGGTTTTGTTTTCAGCGCGGAGTGTTATGTCCAGATCACTGGCGAGAGTGATAATACCGTTGGGCCCGGGCATCTTGAGCTTCATATACCTGTAATGAGGTATGGCTTGAAAGCACATGAATGCGTCCCGCCCTAACAGGGCGTGATATCCGTTGTTGAAAGGGGCCACTTGGAACGTTAACTATTTGGACCGATAGTTCTCCGGCGTGTCCAATACCACTCGAGCTTAATTTTTCCCGCGCATCTTGCTTCCCGACTGGGAATGATTCCTCGAAAGGTCGTATCACTTTGCTCGATGCGGCTTCTGTCCATTTGCATTTTACTAAGTGTGTCCTCGTAAATGAGGTTCAATTTGCTGCCGCCATCCATGAGCACTTTAGTGAGCCAAAAGCCATCCACAATTGGCTTGAGGACCAAGGCGGCCGATGCTCGAACTGAACGGAATTTTGGTTCGTCGTTGGCATTAAAAGTTATTGCCGTGTCGCTCCAGGGATTTATTGTTGCGACTTGGCAGATTTCGGCGAGGTCACATAGTGTTCTCTTACGCCGTTTGTTTGAAGCGAAAGCTCGAAGACCGTCAGTACTCTAAGGTCGTCGTGTTCCGGAAAGTGTGGCTCTGAGTTATTTTTGGTGAGGATATCCTCGTCGCTCTTGGCTACTTGCCAGAGTATCCAACATGCTCTAAGGCTGTGGGTTGGTTCGGTATCTGGTGTCATGTGTATTTTCCATGGCCTATCAAGCCATCCTTCAAGAACGGTGCCACGTCCCGTAATGGGTTTAATTTTCTTGCCTACGGGGTCGGGTGCTCCACGAGGGTGCATCCTTTTTGCCCGCCAGGGAAGTGGCGTGAAGGCCAATGGTTCCCAGCGAGCTGTCTGAGTTTTCCAGGTGCTTTCCATTGCGTAGTACTTCTGTACTATGGTTGCCAAGTCAGTGAAGTGCAGTATGCGATGGCGGTTGAGGGCGTTGAGGATTCCTTTATTCGTGCAATTATTGCGGAATGTTGAAATCATGTCCTCATCGCGGCAATCTTTAACCTTGTTTTTGACAAGGAGGAATCTAGCCCAGAAGTGATGGACTATTTCCTGAGGCTGCTGCCGTACGTACATGAGGTCGCATATATCCGGGGGCGGAATTGCTTGGCGAATATTGCTTGTGGTGGGTGGGTGGCGTAATCCGAACCCTGACCCAATGTGTAGTCTGGAGTTTGAAGAACTTTCGAGTTTATTAGTTTGGGATCCAGGATGTCCAATGATTCCTTAGGCTCAACGTCCGACTCTAAGTTCAGAGGACCGGGAGTGTCACCTTGCGGACAAGTATCCGGCTCTATGAGCTCAGAAATCCAAACATAGCTTGTTTTCAGTATAGGGGAAGAGCTGTTGTTGCTTTGCTCCTCTACGACCGCTATCTGATGGGTGATTGGTGGAGATTTGATTTCTCTCTAATCAGGTTTAAGCCTAATCTGATCATAGTCCGTAGCGACTCCCAGGGCAGCGATGCGATCTAGGAGTTCGTTTAAGGACGACAAATCCGCTTGATCCATCTGCTTGGAGTATTCGGAGTCGATACAGAGACGATTTTCGATGACTTGGGAAGTCATCATCAGCTTAAAGGCCGAACGGGCGGCCATGGTAAAGCTGCCTAGCCGGAGGGTTTGGCCGGAGACTAGGGCTCCTACGGAAGTAATACCTTCCTTGATAATAAGGCGGGCCATCAATCCTATTGTCGACGCAACAGAGGAACTCTCAATGAAAGCACCAATGTCGGTGTCAAAACCGGCAGATCTCGAGTAGGGGGTCCCGAACTGTGCGTCTAAGGATTGATGGTAATAGGAGACAAGGGACACGATGTTTTACCCAAGTTCGGGCCCTCTTGATGGAGGTAATACCCTACGTCCTGCTTGATTGACTTTGATGAGTATAGGGGTTACAAGAGTTGATCTACCACGAGATCATAATGGATAAACCCTAATTGTCTAGCTTGTATGATTATGATTGCCTCTACAGACTAAACCCTCCGGTTTATATAGACAACAGAGGGGGCTAGGGTTGTACAGAGTCGGTTTACAGAGAAAGGAATATTCATATCCTCGCACTAAGATTGCCTTCCACTCCAAGGAGGGTCCCATCCGGACACGGGAGGAAGTCTTTTGTCTTGTATCTTCACGACCCATTAGTCCGGCCCATCTCATATAGTCCGGACGCCCGAGGACCCCTTAATCCAGGACTCCCTCACCCGTAACTAACTCATTATTCACATTGCTTGCAAGGCTTATAGTGATGTGCATTACCAAGAGGGCCCAGAGATACCTCTCCGACAATCGAAGCGACAAATCCTAATCTCGATCTATGCCAACTCAACAAACACCATCGGAGACACATGTAGAGCATCTTTACAATCACCCAGTTACATTGTGACGTTTGATAGCACACTAAGTGTTCCTTCGGTATTCAGGAGTTGCATAATCTCATAGTCATAGGAACATATATAAGTTATGAAGAAAGCAATAGCAATAAACTAAACGATCGTAGTGCTAAGATAACAGATGGGTCAAGTCAATCACATCATTCTCTAATGATGTGACCCCGTTCATCGAATGACAACTCTTGTCCATGGCTAGGAAACTTGACCATCTTTGATTAATGAGCTAGTCAAGTAGAGGCATACTAGTGACAATCTGTTTGTCTATGTATTCACGGATGTACTAAGTTTCCGGTTAATACAATTCTAGCATGAATAATAATCATTTATCATGATATAAGTAAATATAAATAACAACTTTATTATTGCCTCTAGGACATATTTCCTTCAGCGTTGAGTAACGTGGTTGATGTAGTCGAACGTCTTCGCGATCCAACCGATCAAGTACCGAACGCACGACACCTCCGCGATCTGCACACGTTCAGCTCAGTGACGTCCCTCGAACTCTAGATCCAGCTGAGGCCGAGGGAGAGTTTCGTCAGCACGACGGCGTGTTGACGGTGATGATGAAGTTACCGATGCAGGGCTTTGCCTAAGCACTACAACAATATGACCGAGGTGGAAATCTGTGGAGGGGGCACCGCACACGGCTAAGAAATCAACTTGTGTCTATGGGGTGCCCCCCTCCACCGTACGTAAAGGAGGGGAGGAGGGGTCGGCTGGCCTCAAGGGGCGCGCCCCAAGGGGGGGAATCCTACTCCTACTAGGAGTAGGTTCCCCCCTTTCCTAGTCTAACAAGGAGGGGAAGGAAGAAGGAAGGGGAGAGAAGGAAGGAGTGGGGCGCCACCCCCACCCCTTGTCCAATTCGGACTGAGGGGGCGCGCCACCTCCTGGCCGGCCCTCTCTCCTCTAAGGCCCATGGTGGCCCATTGACTTCCCGGGAGGTTCCGATAACCCTCCGGCACTCCCGTTTATCCGAAACTCTCCGGAACACTTATGGTGTCCGAATAACATGGTCCAATACATCAATCTTTATGTCTCGACCATTTTGAGGCTCCTCGTCATGTCCATGATCACATCCGGGACTCCGAACAACCTTCGGTACATCAAATCACATAACTCATAATACATATCGTCATTGAACGTGAAGCGTGCGGACCCTACGGGTTCGAGAACTATGTAGACATGATCGAGACTCGTCTCCGGTTAATAACAAATAGCGGAACCTGGATGCTCATATTGGTTCCTACATATTCTACAAAGATCTTTATTGGTCAAACCGCATAACAACATATGTTGTTCCCTTTGTCATCGGTATGTTACTTGCCCGAGATTCGATCGTCGGTATCATCATACCTAGTTCAATCTCGTTACCCGCAAGTATCTTTACTCGTTCCATAATGCATCATCCCACAACTAACTCATTAGTCACATTGCTTGCAAGGCTTATAGTGATGTGCATTACCGAGAGGGCCCAGAGATACTTCTCTGACAATCGGAGTGAAAAATCCTAATCTCGATCTATGCCAACTCAACAAACACCATCACAGACACATGTAGAGCATCTTTATAATCACCCAATTACGTTGTGACGTTTGATAGAACACTAAGTGTTCCTCCGGTATTCGGGAGAAAGCAATAGCTATAAGCTAAACAATCATAGTGCTAAGCTAACGGATGGGTCTAGTCCATCACATCATTCTATAATGATGTGATCCCGTTCATCAAATGACAACTCATGTATATGGCTAGTAAACTTAACCATCTTTGATTAACGAGCTAGTCTGGTAGAGGCATACTAGGGACACTCTGTTTGTCTATGTATTCACACATGTACTAAGTTTCCGGTTAACACAATTCTAGAATGAATAATAATCATTTATCATGATATAAGGAAATATAAATAACACCTTTATTATTGCCTCTAGGGCATATTTCCTTCAAACTCATTACTTGTCCACAAGCAATTCGGTTGACAAACTGAAGGTGGTAAAGAAAAAAATTTATAAACTCATTTATTCTTGTTGTTGCATATAAGGTTATCTAGAGATTTACTTTCAACAAAGTTTCATGAACTAACCATATGCATGATAACACTTAGAATCCATATTTATTCATATCAATAACATAATCAACTAGCGAGCAATAATCATATATCTCAAGTACCAATACTTTGTTAAAACAACTAGGATACGTTATGGTAGAATAGTATCTTGCTAGCCCTTTCCGAGACAGTAAAACATAAATGCAGAGCACCTCCGAAGTTCAAGCAGCGACTACACGTTGTAATTCAGGGTAGAAAACATCCATTCATTGGGTCAGCGAAGTGCAGTATGCGACGGCGGTTGAGGGCGTTGAGGATTCCTTTATCCGTGAAATTATTGCGGAATGCCGAAATCATGTCCACATCGCGACAATCTTTAACCTTGTTTTTGACAAGGAGGAATCTAGCCCAGAAGTGATGGATTGTTTCCTGAGGCTGCTGCTGTACGTACATGATTTCGCATATATCCGGGGGCCAGAATTGCTTGGCGAATATTGCTTGTGGTGGGTGGGTGGTGTAAAATCCGAATCCTGACCCAATGTGGAGTCTGGAGTTTGAAGAACTTCCGAGTTTATCAGTTTGGGATCCGGGATGTCCAATGATTCCTTAGGCTCAATGTCCGATTCTAAGTTTGGAGGACCGGGAGTGTCACCTTGCGGACAAGTATCCGGCTCTATGAGCTCGGAAATCCAAGCATAGCTTGTTTTCAGTATAGGGGAAGAGCTATTGTTGCTTTGCTCCTCTACGACCGCTATCTGATGGGTGATCGACGGAGATTTGATTTCTCTCTAATCAGGTTTAAGCCCAATCTGATCATAGTCCATAGCGACTCCCAGGGCGGTGATGCGATCTAGGAGTTCGTTTAAGGATGACTGTCGGTGTCAAAACCAGCGGATCTCGGGTAAGGGGTCCCGAACTGTGCGTCTAAGGCGGATGGTAACAGGAGGCAGGGGACATGATGTTTACCCAGGTTCGGGCCCTCTTGATGGAGGTAATACCCTACGTCCTGCTTGATTATTCTTGATGATATGAGTATTACAAGAGTTGATCTACCTGATCAAAGAGGCTAAACCCTAGAAGCTAGCCTATGGTATGATTGTATGTTGTCCTATGGACTAAAACCCTCCGGTTTATATAGACACCGGAGGGGGCTAGGGTTACACAAGGTCGGTTACAAAGGAGGAGATATACATATCCGTATTGCCTAGCTTGCCTTCCACGCCAAGTAGAGTCCCATCTGGACACGGGACGAAGTCTTCAATCTTGTATCTTCATAGTCCGACAGTCTGGACAAAGGATATAGTCCGGCTGTCCAGAGACCCCCTAATCCAGGACTCCCTCAGTAGCCCTTGAACCAGGCTTAGTGTCTGGATCCCATAAATGTTGGACTTCTTGGCTTCTGTGCCCAATAAGGGCCATCTTCCACGCGTCGAGCGAATGCGAGGAGCCAGGGCATTTTTACATTCGCCCCCCTAGTCAGGTAAATAAATGGTCTATTAAAGGGATGGGAATTCTTAGATCCAATCCATACCATCCTCCCACGGCGAGAATCCATCGAAGCGTGCTCGGAAAAAATCCATTCCAACATGGCCGACCACCGCAGCTCCTCCTCCCGCCCCTGTAGCCCTAAGCCCGGTGATTGGGAGAGGTGTTACATCCCGCACAGTCGATTAGTAGAGCTGCAGACTCAGGGATTTCTCCCTCCAGCGTATATGGTCCCCGTCTGAGCCGGGCTCGCCACTTATAATGGTGGGGAGCAAGCGGAGAGCTTCCCCAGCCCCTCTAAGGGGGAGAGGGTATTCCTCGTCCCTTACTTACTAAGGGGACTTGGATTTCCTATCCATCCATTCCTCTGCGGGGACCTGGAGTTCTACGGCTCCAACTGCATAATCTCACCCCGGCTTCCATACTACACATCGCCGGTTATGTTGCCCTTTGTGAGCTGTTTCTGGGCTGCGAGGCTCATTTCGAGCTGTGGAAGAGGTTATTTTGCCTTGTGCCCCGCACACAGAAGGGGTCACTTTATCAGGTGGGTGGAGCCGAAATATGGCGCATCGCCGAGACCGGATACCTATCCGGCACTCCGAAGAAGACGTCCGAATACTGGCCTTCGGAGTGGTTTTATATGGACGACGTTCCCCTTCCAGACCCTGTTCGGCGGGGTCTTCCTGAGTTCAACAATGCTCCTCTGAAGAAACACCGAAGCTGGCGCCCACAGAGCCCCCAGGAGGAAGACAACAGAGAAGTCATTTACCTGATGAACCGGATTAAAGCGCTGGCTCAATCAGGATTGATAATAGTCGAGGTTATGTCAATATGCATAATGCGGGGAGTGCAGCCACTTCAATATCAAGGGCACCCCCTGTGGTGTTTTAAACGGGAAGATGATGCCACCCGTTGCAGGCGTAAGGGACCAAACTCCGCTGCTGCTTTAGCAAAAATTCTGTCCGAGTTGTTCAAGGGAGAGGAAGAGGAGTTCATCCGTATCAAGCCACGTGATGGATTCTCCATGTACAACCCTCCAAGCTGGGTAAGTTATACCTCTTTACTCCCATTCTTCCCGCATTCTTCGTCGTAGGTACTCACCTTGCAATTTTACGACAGGAACTGCGAAAAGCTGTAAGGGAGATCAACAGCCCATCTCCACAACCAGAGAACCCTGGCCGGGCCCTCGGTCCCGGACTCGAAGAGGATCCGGAGATATTCGTGGAGCTGCTAGACAGGCAATTCTATCAATTGAGCTGCGATGACACCATGGTGGCCATAACGGCCGACTTTCCCGGACTGCTCCCTGCGTCGCACGTAAGAAAAACCAAAATCCCAGCTCCAAAAATAGGATCCCCTTTTAGACACTTCACCTACCGTACACATATGGTGTTTCACAGGGAAGGCATCCGGGACGTCGTGCCGAACCCACAGCAACTCGCCAACAAGAGGCACCGAAGCCGGGTAGGCCAAAAAGGAAGGCGGTCAGGACGGAGACACCGGCGCAGAGGTATGACACAAAACCTCGCTCTGTGGTTGTCGTCTTTCTCAAAATGTAATGACGTCCATGTTTCTTTAATAGAAAAAACGCTCGCCGGAATATATTCGGAGAGGTTGTCGATCACGCCTCCACCAGTCCGGCTCCAGGGCCGGACATAGAGGTGGAAGCCAATATGGGGCGGACGCCGGATGCTCCTCCTACAGAGGATGCAGATAGACTATCCGCTACAAATTCAGAAGTGGAGAGCGCCATGAATCACAGGCGTCACCGGGCCGTACTCCGTGACGCTTGTTTCTCACCAGAGGCATTTGAAGCCTTCAATTACGGAGACGCGTACATCTGTGCTGCTCAAAATGGTCTAGCCAGAGCCATGGACCAGTATGTAAGGGATATACGGGTAAGAAAATCTGATGATCATATGTATCAGTAGCCCCTGAGACTTGAAACAGTTGACGCGACTGATTTAAGGATCATTATTTGTGCAGGGTCTTATGGAGAAGAATTCCCAATTGTCTCAAGAGTTGGACGAGTGCAAGGCCCAGCTGGAAGCCGCAGTTGCCGCCTTGAAGGAGTCCAAAAAGGGTCCCCCTGGTAACTCCTTTGTCTATTGCAAAGAATATGGGTACCAGATAGTATGCAACAAGTATGCACACCTAACAATAGATGTTGCAGGTGGCCCCGGAGTGAATCCGGAGGCCGTGGAGGCGGATACGCCACGTGATGATCGACAGCGAAATGCTGCCGAGCGCGTGCTGACACAAGTCAGGCAGGAGAAAAATGATCTCCAAGATGCCAATATCCGGCTGGGCGTGGAACTGAAGGATGTCCTAGCCCAGCTTGCGGACTCCGTGAAGGAGAATAAACGGCTTCGGTGTGGCATTTTTAGTAAGTGCTTGAACGAACTTTTTAAAGGAGTTCGGCGAGGAAGCCTGCTAACAGCGTTATGTTTGCAGGTATGCTGACGGGTTGTCCCGCGGAAGAGATGCCCGAGTCTTCGGGTGATCTTCTACCAGAGCTCTCACAACTGCATGAACAAGTTCGGCAGGTGATGTAGGTTATTTCTCAAGCCTTGTGGCCATCTGCGTCCCCGCCAGGAGGCATGGGGGAGCTTATAGAGAAGCTCAAGGGAGCGCGGCGGCGCTTCCGATTATGGAAGATATCCACCTGCCGACAAGGTGCAAGGGAAGCCTGGGCTATGGTGAAGACACGATATACCAAGGCGGACCCAAACCACATGGCCGAAGTCGGACCTGTGGGGCCCGATGGGAAAGAGATCCCTGTCAGTTTAGTGTATGATCAAGTAGAATTAGCCGCAAAGTATTCCCAACAGGATTGTAGGCTAGACAGTCTGTTGGATGGTATAGAGGAAGAATTTAATCAGTCTTAGTGATTGTGTACTTCAAGTGACATATGCAATGTCCCTAGCCGGATTGTAAATCATTTGTCATGGCGGACCTTTTCGCTTTGACCTCGGGACCCGATAGTCCGGAGTGTATCCGAATACCCACTCGGTTATGTAAAAACCAGGGCATGCGTGGAAACCAGGCGTAGGGGTCATGAGTGCTTGAATAGACAAGTACCCAACTAGCTATGTTATATTACTTGGATAGTAAGAAACATTTTCCAGGGAGAATAGTTCCGTTAAGGGTTCCTTTCCCTGGGTACGCATGCCCTAATGTGCATGTCCGAACTGCGAGACGCAGGCTAAAAACATCTGGGGGCGTGTAGTAATTTAAATGAAAGTCATCTTTTATTCACCGACCAAATATTCCCTTAAGAACGCTAGCTTTCGGCTTCACCCAGTCTGAGGTACACATCCGGCTGACCCGGCAGTAACAATCGCAGAGGTGCTCCCCTTATGCCCTAGCCAAATTAACAGGAATGTAGGGCATAAATACACGAGCCAGGCAACCCAGCTTGGCCAAAACTTAAGTCATATCGATGCATATATTGGCGAAAAAAGGTACATGTGGAAGAATAACACATGTGCGGGGCATAAAGCCCGGAAGGGTAATTAGATTGAGCTTCTGTTTAAGAAGCCCCCAGGTATATTGAGCGCGGTTAGCACGTCGAGATTGTGTAACCAAGACACAAGTGTAGCCCTTTAGGGCCTTGAAAATAAAAAAGAGAAAGAAAGAGAGAAAAAAACAGATGTGTAAAAAATTAATGGAGGTAAGGATACGAACATAGAGTCCGGCGCTAGGCGTAGAATCTTCGGAGTCTGGCTGCGTTCCATGGGTTTGGCTCGAGTCGATTATCCGATGCATCCCGCAGACAGTACGCTCCACCGGTCAGAACCTGGTCGATAATGAAGGGACCTTCCCATTTGGGCTTGAGCTTGTTCTTTTTCTTCTCCAGCAGGCGTAGAACTAGTTCGCCAACATTATAGGTTTTGGCCCGCACTTCTCTGCTTTGATACCTTCAAGCCTGTTGCTGATAGAATGCGGAACGGGCTTTTGCCACGTCGCGCTCATCCTCCAAGGCATCCAAACTGTCCTGCCGATCGAGCTCGGCCTCTCTTTCTTCGTACATGCGCACTCGAGGTGAGTCATGAATTATGTCGCAAGGCAGCACCGCCTCAGCGCCGTACACCATAAAAAATGGTGTGTATCCGGTAGTGCGATTCGGCGTGATCCGCAGCCCCCATAGTACAGAGTCGAGCTCCTCTACCCAATGACTGTTTGATTCCTTTAAGGATCGGACTAATCTGGGTTTAATGCCGCTCATGATAAGACCATTCGCTCATTTGACTTGACCGTTAGTTTGCGGATGATAGACAGAAGCATAATCGAGCTTGATGCCCATGTTGCTGCACCAAAGTTTCACCTCGTCGGCTGTAAAGTTCGTGTCGTTGTCAGTGATGATGCCGTGGGGGACGCCATAACGGTGTACAACCCCGGATATGAAGTCTATCACCGGTCCGGATTCAGCTGTTTTGACAGGTTTAGCTTCTATCCATTTGGTGAATTTGTCCACCATGACCAGTAAGTATTTTTTCTTATGGGTTCCCCCTTTAAGGGGTCCGACCATATCAAGCCCCCAGACCGCAAAGGGCCAAGTAATGGGGATTGTTTGGAGGGCGGTAGGTGGCATGTGGCTTTGGTTTGTAAAAAGCTGGCAACCGACACAATGTTGTACCAGATGTTGTGCATCTGCCTGGGCCGTCGGCCAATAAAAACCTGTACGGAAGGCCTTGCTTACAAGGGCCCAGGCTGCGGCATGGTGGCCGCCGAGTCCGGCATGGATTTATTCCAAAAGCTTCCGCCCTTCCTCTTCGGAGATGCACCTTTGAAGGACTCCGGTTGTGCTTTTATTATAAAGCTCTCCCTCGTGGACCTTGTAGGCTTGAGATCGCCGCACTATGCAACGTGCCTCATTTTGGTCCTCGGGTAGTTCCTGCCTAGTTAGGTAGGCCAGGAATGGTTCTGTCCACGGGGCAATGACGGCCATTATCACGTGGGCTGAAGGTGTTATTTTGGTGGCAGAGCCTCCGATTGTGTCAGTGTTCGGTATCTGGGGTTGTGGCCGGGTCCGTACTATTTTTGCCGGTGTCCCCTTCCCATACCACAGATGGTTTAAACAGTCTTTCCAGGAAGATGTTCGGTGGGCTAGGGTCGTGTTTAGCGCCGATACGGGCGAGGATGTCCGCCGCCTGGTTATTTTCCCGAGCCACATGGTGGAATTCAAGCCCCTTGAACCGAGCTGACATTTTGAGAACGGCGTTGCGATATGCCGCCATTTTTGGATCCTTGGCATCAAAGTCTCCATTTATTTGGAATATTGCGAGGTTCGAGTCCCCACGCACCTCTAGGCGTTGGATGCCCATGGAGACTGCCATCCGGAGACCGTGTAATAGGGCCTCGTATTCGGCTGCATTATTGGAGTCCGTGTATAGTATTTGGAGTATGTATTGCACTATATCTCCGGTGGGGGATGTCAGGACGACGCCAGCCCCCAGACCAGCCAGCATTTTAGAGCCATTGAAGTGCATGATTCAATTGGAGTATGCGCCGTACTCTTTAGGGAGTTCGGCTTCCGTCCATTCGGCGACGAAATCGGCCAATACTTGCGACTTAATGGCTCGTCGTGGTTTGTATGTTATGTCGAATGGGAGGAGCTCGATGGCCCATTTGGCAATCCGGCCCGTGGCATCGCGGTTGTTTATTATGTCATTGAGTGGTACTTCAGAGGCCATCATGATTGAACACTCTTGAAAGTAGTGTCGTAATTTCCGGGATGCCATGAATACCGCGTATGCTATCTTTTGATAATGTGGGTACCGTGATTTGCATGGAGTGAGGACGGTGGATACATAATATACCGGCTTTTGAAGTGGGAATATATGTCCGTCCATCTCTCGTTCGACGATGAGCACCGCGCTTACAACTTGGTGAGTTGCCACTATATATAATAGCATTGGTTCGCCAACCATTGGCGCGGCCAAGATTGGGTTGGTGGCCAGGATGCCTTTTATTTCTTCCAGTCCGGCCGTGGCTGCGTCCGTCCACTCGAAGTGTTTGGTACGCCAAAGAAGGCGGTAGAGGGGAAGTGCCTTTTCTCCTAATCGGGAGATAAAGAGGCTTAAAGCCGGCACACATCCAGTTAATTTCTGGATTTGCTTGAGGTCAATTGGGATAGCCAACTGCGACAGGGCTCAGATTTTAGCCGGATTTGCTTCAATTCCTCTACTGGAGACGATGAAGCCCAGGAGCTTTCCGGCGGGAACGCTGTAAACGCATTTTTCCAAATTGAGCTTAATGTCATATGTTCGGAGATTCGTGAACGTGAGCCTCAAGTCGTCTATTAAAGAGTCGACGTGTCTGGTTTTAATGACCACATCGTCTACATATGCTTCCACAGTCTTACCGATCTGCTTTTCCAGACATGTCTGGATCATGCGCTGATATGTTGCGCCGGCGTTTTTGAGCCCGAAGGGCATTGTGTTAAAACAGAAGGGGCCGTATGGCGTGATAAATGTCGTTGCGGCTTGATCAGACTCCGCCATCTTAATCTGGTGGTAACCGGAGTATGCGTCGAGGAAGCACAATGATTCGTGTCCTGCGGTAGCGTCGATGATTTGATCGATACGAGGGAGTGGGAAGGGATCCTTTGGGCAAGCCTTATTAAGGTCTTTGAAGTCGACACATAGGCGCCAGGATTTGTCCTTCTTTGGTACCATCACCAGGTTTGCTAGCCAGTTCGGATGTTTTATTTCTTTAATAAATCCGGCCTCCAGTAGCTTGGCCAGCTCCTCTCCCATGGCTTGTTGCTTAGGTTCAGAGAAATGTTGAAGAGTCTGCTTGACCGGCTTGAATCCTTTTAGAATATTAAGGCTATGCTCGGCCAATCTACTTGGGATTCCTGGCATGTCTGAAGGGTGCCAGGCGAATATATCCCAATTCGCGCAGAAACTCTCGTAGTGCAGTGTCTACAGCGGGGTCTAACTGTGCCCCAATGGATGTTGTTTTTGTGGGGTCCGTTGGATGGACATGGAATTTAACTATTTCGTCTGCTGGTTTAAAGGAGGTGGACTTGGATCTTTTGTCTAGTATCACGTCGTCCCTGTCCACCGTGGAGCGCAGCGCGGTTAACTCCTCCGCCACAAGGGCTTCGGATAATGCCTCGAGGGCTAATGTGGTTGTTTTGTCTTCGGCACGGAGTGCTATGTCCGGATCACTAACTAGAGTGATGATTCCATTGGGTCCGGGCATTTTGAGCTTCACGTACCCGTAATGGGGTATGGCTTGAAAATCGTGAATGCCTCCCGCCCTAGAAGGGCATGGTATCTGCTACTGAACGGGGCCACTTGGAATGTAATTTCTTCAGACCTGTAATTCTCCAGAGTGCCGAATACCACATCGAGTGTGATTTTCCCAACGCAACGTGCCTCCCGACTAGGGATGATTCCTCGGAAGGTCGTACTGCTTTGCTCAATACGGTTTCTATCTATTTCCATTTTTTGGAGAGTTTCCTCACAAATGATGTTTAATCCGCTGCCGCCGTCCATGAGCACCTTAGTGAGCTGAAAGCTGTCCACAATTGGACTGAGGACCAAAGCAGTTGGTGTTCGGGCTGTTCAGAATTTTTGTTCGTCACTGGCATTGAAGGTGATAGCCGTGTCGCTCCATGGATTTATTGCTGCCATGTGGCAGACTTCGGCAAGGCTGCGGAGTGCTCGCTTGCGCCTATTACTTGCGGCGAAGGTCTCGAAGACCGTCAATACTGCATTGTTATCTGTGGGAAGGTGCTCTTAGGTATTTTGGGTGAGGAGATCCTCACCGCTTTTGGCCACCTGCCGGGGTACCCAACATGCTCTAAGGCTGTGTGTTGATATGGTATCCGCTGTACTATGGATTTTGCAGGGCCCGTTAAGCCATCCCTCCAATACGGTTCCACGCCCTGTAGTGCGATTTTGCTTCTTTAAAATTGAGTCGGGCGACTTATGAGAGTGCACCCTTTTAGTCCGGACTGGGGGTTTTTTCAGAGCCAGATTATCCCAAAATTGCATTCGGGTTTTCCAGGCACTTTCCATCGCACAGTATTTCTGTAACATCCCAAATTTTCAATTTGGAATGTTATACATTAGATCATCATGCATATCATATTTTCATGCATTTTGGTTGATCCTAGAAATTTCACGCAACTCAAGGACCTTCGGAGAGAGTTGGAGATTTCGTTATTTTCATATTTGAGAGTTTTCTCAAATTTGAAAAGAGGATCATTTGATTTATTTATTTCATCTTCAATTATTTTTCCAATATCAAAAAAATAAGAGAGGGAATAATATGACTTTCCCAAATTTAGGAAAAATGAAGATTTAATGAATAAGTCAAATTTTAGTTTTGTCGGAGTTTTGTTCGTATTTTATTTGGATAGGGACAAATGCGTGTTTTCAAAAATTGTATTCTAGGCCTGGAGTAAAGTTCATTTTGTTCGACTCATTTTTAGGAGTCAGGGAAAATTTACTTTAGTAATTTTGGAGTTCGTTTAGTTTAGTTTTCTTTTGTTTTTCTGCGGGCGAATCCAGTTAAAAAAAAGGACCAAGGCCAGCCGGGCCAAAGGCACAGCCAGCGCGCGCGCCAGGCACAGCGCCAGGCCGCCGCCTCCCTCGCTCTAGGCCGAGTCCCAGAGGGACTCTAGGCCGGTTAGCCCCCCGTTTCCTTGTTTTGTTTTCCCTCTTTTGCTTGCCCCCTACCCCAAGTAATCCCCCCCCCCACCTATATAATACACCCCAAACCCCCCCTCTCCTCACATCAATCCCAAGCCCCTCTCCTCCTTAGCCGCGCCCCACCCCGCGTCCCTCACCCGCTGCCGCCGCCGCCCTATAGCCGCCGTCGCCGCCGTTCGCCGGAGCCTCGCCGAGGTTGTCCCGCGCCGCGTCTCTTTTTCTCCCCTCGGTTCAGTTTTTCTTCTAAACCGTTCCGGTTCTTTCTTAACCGTTCCGGTTTTCTTTCGTTCTTTGTTTCGGTTTTCTTTTCCGAAAACCCTAGATCGGTTTTCGTTCTTCTTTCGGACCGTTCGTCTCAACGAACGTGATCACCGATTATTCCCTGGTTAACGACGCCCGTTCGTTTAATCGTTCTTCTCTTTCTTTTCGTCGGATTTATTCCGCGATCGCGATCTCAGATCCGATCTTCGTTCTAGTCTTTCTTCTCGCTCGTTTATCGGAATCAGGTGATTCAAACGCCTGGAGTTTCGTCTCGAAACCGCCGTTCCGACTAATCAACTTGAACAAGCCTTTGCTACAGTAAAATTTGACCTAGTTCCAACTTGCTAGAACCGAGTTGTTTTCTTCCGCCGTTTGTTTTTCCGTCGTTTGTTCGGTTCGTTCTTTCTTTGCAACTAGAGTTCTTAAGTTGAACTTTCTGGTTCGTTCTCTTGTT
This sequence comes from Triticum urartu, assembly GCF_003073215.2. Classification (NCBI taxonomy): domain Eukaryota; kingdom Viridiplantae; phylum Streptophyta; class Magnoliopsida; order Poales; family Poaceae; genus Triticum; species Triticum urartu. The sequence continues at coordinate 435,237,264 of NC_053027.1, read as the reverse complement.
CGAGTTTTACCTGTGCATTAGATGAGTACTTATTGTATGCTTGTTGTTTGTCTGCGATAGATCACCCGGATTGCGCCGCTTGTTACTTCAAAACCCTAGGTCTCGCGGATCATCAGCAAGGCAAGTAACACTTTGATCATACCTTTTCTACAACCCATGTTTTATTGCATTAGATCAATCCTCCCACATTGCATGATTAGGATCTAATTAAACTGTGGGATGGGAAGTAGATGAGGTAGTACCTATCACCTGTATTATTATGAAACCTTTGGGAGTTACTTCTACGTTTGCTTATTATGCCATGCTATGCTAGTAGACGTGGATTGGGTGAGTGATATCCATGACAGATGTGAGTTGATAATTTTAATGGTTTATCTAAGGTGGCCACTTAAACACACATCTGGGTGGATTGAGGCACCTGATGTCTATCAGGACTTGCCTGTTTTATTTTGGACCGCCACCCAGGCTCAAAGGGATCATAAGATAATTCATGCTAGAAACTTCTGTGTGCAGCCACATGCTACTATGGGCTCTGGCATAGTTGACTAAGTTGTGCGAACTCTTACGGGGTGGACTAGCAGATGTAGGGGTTGTAGGTGGTACGGTCTACCCCACATGTAAGGTGCTAGCACTTATGAAAGACTATGTCTCGGTCATCCGTTTCTCAAACACCATGTAGTGCGAAAAAACAAACGGAGGCGATCGAGTCATGTGGGGAAAAGTGCGCAAACCTCTGCAGAGTGTACAAACTAATCATGATTAGCCGTGTCCACGGTTATGGACAACTTGAGTATCTAGTACTTGAATATCATGTGAATCTCATCACGTTACTTATAATTAATGTTGTTGGGTTTTAATTGTTCACTTAATTGGGATCGGAATGCCGTCAACCATTCTCGATGTTTAACAACTACCATGATAGTTAAATAAATTTATTCCTTTGCAGTAGGGAAAAACTGGCTTTATGCAAAACGGTAACCATAGAGCTTTCCACCAGCCATATATGCATGTAGTATAGCTGACCCGTTTATTCCATGTGCTGACCCGTTTCCGGGCTGCAACTTTCATGTTGCAGACTTTTCAGACGACGAGTAAGGTGCTTTTAGGTCGTGGTTCTATACTCAGTGATGCCGTTGGAGTTGATGGACCCATTTATCTTCCGAGCCTTCCGCGGTTACCATTATTAGATGGCCTTAAGCCATATTTATTGTAATAAGTTCTCTTTGAGACAACGATGTAATAAGTGTGTGATTGCCACTCTGCTATAAATCCTTCGATGTACTGTGTGGTGTCAGCATTACTGATCCAGGGATGACACCCGAGCACAGTAGACTTGATCCATTCGGGTCGGGTCGCCACAGAGATGGTATCAGAGCACACGCTGACTGTAGGACACGACCACTAAGTTAAAGCCATAGATCACCATTCTCTTCTCATTTTCTAACTCCTCATCTTTTCTACTCTTTTAGGATGACGAACGCGAAGATTAAGTACGCTCAACCGGATGAAGGCACACCATTTGGATTTCACCTGAAGGAAGTCACCAAGTACCTGAACATTGGATTACCAAGCTTCACGGGAACCTTCAACGCCACTCTGCCTGAAGAGGAGCGCTGGAAGATTCAGGCTCACGTTCCAGGAAGGACATTCGCGCCAATCACGAAGCCCATAGATAGTGTTTTCAATGCACCAACCTGGAGTCTGGGAAGGAGCATGGTAGCTCATATCACCATGGGACGCATTGGAGAAGTTTATCAAGAAGACCTCAAGGACACTATCTACCAGATTTGCGGACGCCGAGATGAACAATGGGAGTTAGTCAGCACCAAGAAGGATAGATCTATTGCATCTTTCATCCAGGAGTTAAACCAGCACATTCGACGCCACGAGAACCAGATGTGCAATGATATGATAGAGTTGAATAATGCAAAGGCAAGGATCATCGAGCTAGAAGGAGAACTGAAGTCTACACGCAAGGACTACAGGGACGAGATCGTAGCTCTAGCGAGACACAATGGCGATCTTAAGCAGGAGATTGAAGAACTCAAGAGGAAGTTAGCATCCAGGAAGGAAGACATGTACGTCGCATGTCCGGACAACTACATCATCATCGACGACACCGATTCGGATCCAAGTGAACCCAACTTTAAAGACGAAGCTGGAGCAGATATCATGGAGTCTTCCACCGGTTCAAATTTCTAGATGACCACCAAATAGTAGTAGTATTCCCCCATGTAAACACAATAGTTCGAGCACTTTTGCGATAGTTAGACCGATTGTAAGCCCTTGTTTGATTGAATGAAGTGATTTTGTGTGCATTTGCTCATGTGCATTGGGGTAGTGTTTTCCCTTTAGACCTCACTCTATTCTTAATTCTCGTCTTTTCTAAACCCTCAGATGCCTCCGAGACGTGACAATGGATTCCCACCGGAGCTCACTCAGTTGATCCAGCAGCAGAATCAATTGATGCAGATGTTAGTCCAGAACCAGCAGAACAACAACAACAACCCACCACCACCACCACCACCTGTTGACCACCTAGCCCATTTTCTTAGGCTGAATCCGCCGGTGTTTTCCAGTAGCACCGAGCCAATAGTAGCAGACGATTGGCTCCGCAAGATAGGAAGGGAGTTGACCACTGCAGGATGCACGGATGGTGAGAAAGTGAAGTTTGCCGCTCATCAGCTTGACGGACCCGCGGCAGCATGGTGGGAGAATTTCACAGCCACTTACCCAGTTGACACTGTCACGTGGGATCAGTTTCAGCAAGCTTTCCGCACTGCCCATGTTTTAGCAGGAGCTATGGCCATAAAGAAGCGTGAGTTTCGCAACTTACGCCAAGGAGGAAGGACAGTTGGCCAATACGTTGACGACTTCAGCAAGTTAGCACGTTATGCCCCAGATGACGTTGCTACGGATGCTGCTAAGCAGGAGAAGTTTCTGGAAGGACTGAATGATGAACTAAGCATGCAGTTGATGGTAGCGAGTTTCAACAACTACCAGGAGTTGGTAGATCGTGCCATCATGATTGAAGGAAAGCAACAGCAGATTGAGAACCGTAAGAGGAAGTATGGACAGGGGAAGTATAACTCTGGAGCCCAGCAGAAGCCCCGTTTTGCCCCTAAACCGGGATTTCAGTTTCAGCACACCCATGGAGGAGGTAGCTCGCACAACCATAATGGCCACAAGAATGGTAATGGGAATGGAGGAAGCAACGGCCAGAACCGGACCACCCCATCGACCCCAACCAAGAGAGATCTGAGTCAAGTCACCTCTTTCAAGTGTTCCAAGACCGGACATTATGCCAATGGATGTCCTGAAGGCCAGAATGGAAATGGCAATGGAAGCTCTGGGAAAAAGCCAAACCCTTTCAATAGGGGACAGGTGAACCACATTAATGTGGAGGAGGTTGAAGATCAGCCTGATGCAGTAATCGGTAAGTTTCTGGTTAAGTCATTTACCGCACTCGTTCTTTTCGATACTGGTGCATCGCATTCATACATATCAAGGGGATTTGTGGATAAATATAACCTGCCAACCCAAGCCCTTAGGTCACCCATGTTAGTGAGCTCACCAGGAGCGGAGTTTATGGCTAGACGATGGTGTGATCGGTTACCATTAAGGATTGGTAACTATGTGTTTCCCTCAGACCTAATAGTATTGGAATCTCAAGGATTGGATGTGATATTAGGCATGGATTGGTTGTCGATGTATGGAGGAAACATCGATTGCGCTAGTAAGTCAATTTTGCTTACCACACCAGAAGGAAGAAGGATCAAGTATGTATCCCGGCATGTGCCCAACAGGACACAAGTAAACTGCCTAACAGGAGTTGTGCAAGAGGAAGTACCAGTGGTGAAGGATTTTCCTGATGTATTTCCTGAGGAATTGCCAGGCATGCCGCCGGATAGAGACATTGAGTTTTTTATTGAGTTATTGCCAGGTACAGGCCCAATATCGAAGCGACCGTACCGGATGCCAGCAAAGGATTTGGTGGAAATTAAGAATCAGATTAAGGAGTTATTGGATAAAGGTTACATTCGCCCAAGTTCTTCACCTTGGGGATCACCCGTACTTCTAGTGGAAAAGAAGGATGGATCATTAAGGATGGTTGTAGATTATCGGGGATTGAATGAAGTAACCATCAAGAACAAGTACCCACTGCCAATGATCAACGATCTGTTTGATCGGTTGCAAGGAGCTAAAGTGTTTTCCAAGATCGATTTGCGATCAGGGTACCATCAGTTGAAGATTCGAGAGCAGGACATACCTAAGACAGCATTCACCACGAGATATGGATTGTATGAGTATATCGTTATGTCATTTGGATTGACTAACGCACCTGCCTATTTTATGAACCTGATGAACAAAGTGTTTATGGAGTTTTTGGATAAGTTCGTCATAGTGTTCATTGATGACATTCTGGTTTATTCAAGGAATGAAGAAGAGCATAAGGAACATTTGCGTTTGGTTTTGGAGAAACTAAGGGAACATCAGTTATACGCCAAATTCAGCAAATGTGAGTTTTGGTTGAAAGAAGTTGGATTCCTTGGACACGTTATATCCGGAGAAGGTATAGCAGTTGACCCCACTAAGGTTGAGACCGTAACCGAATGGGAATCACCAACGACAGTTGGAGAGATCCGGAGTTTTCTTGGACTCGCAGGATACTACCGGAGATTCATTGAGAACTTTTCAAAGATTGCAAAGCCTATGACTGAATTGTTTAAAAATGATACTAAGTTCAAATGTACTGAGGAGTGTGAGGCTAGTTTCCAGGAGTTGAAGAAACGCTTGGTTACCTCACCAGTATTGATCTTGCCAGATCAGACCAAGGATTATGAGGTGTATTGCGACGCTTCACGTCGAGGACTTGGAGCAGTGCTTATGCAGGAAGGAAGAGTTGTTTCATATGCTTCACGGCAACTGAAGCCTCATGAGTTGAATTAGGCCATGCATGATTTGGAGTTAGCAGCCGTAGTGCATGCATTAAAGACGTGGAGACATTTCCTCATTGGAAATCATTGTGAGGTGTACACGGATCACAAGAGTTTAAAGTACATTTTCACTCAGAAGGAGTTGAACCTCCGACAAAGGAGATGGTTGGAGCTCATCAAGGATTATGACATGAGATTGCATTACCATCCTGGAAAAGCTAATGTAGTAGCTGACGCATTGAGCCGTAAGGGCCATGTCAACACCCTAGTGACGGGAGAAGTACCAAAGGAGTTAGCAGAAAACCTTCATGAGCTATGTCTAGAAATAGTTCCGAGAGGCTACGTAGCAGCATTGGAGATTCAGTCAACATTGATGGATAAAATCAGAGAAGCTCAGAAATCTGACAAGGAGATTGCTGCTATAAAAGAGAAATTGAGCGAAGGAAAAGCAAAGGGATTTCGTGAGGATGAGCACGATACCCTATGGTTTGAGGACCGTGTTTATGTGCCAAATGACCTGGAGATCAGGAAGTTGATTTTGCAAGAGGCACATGATTCACCATATTCGATTCACCCAGGGAATACCAAAATGTATTTGGATTTGAAGGAAACATTCTGGTGGACCGGAATGAAGAAGGATATTGCAGCATATGTAGCAGTTTGTGACGTATGTCAGAGAGTAAAGGCAGAGCATCAGAAGCCAGCAGGATTGTTACAACCATTGCCGATACCCGAATGGAAGTGGGATAAGATAGGCATGGATTTTATCACAGGACTACCCAGGACAAAAGCAGGCTATGACTCGATATGGGTAGTAGTTGATCGTTTGACGAAGGTAGCACATTTCATTCCAGTTAAGACCACTTACACCAGTGCTAAGTTGGCAAAGATATACATGACTAGGATCATTTGTTTGCATGGAGTTACGAGGAGTATCGTATCAGATAGAGGAACTCAATTTACCTCAAAATTTTGGAATCAGTTGCATGAAACTTTAGGAACCAGACTAGAGTTCAGCACAGCTTTTCATCCGCAGACAGATGGACAGACTGAGAGAGTCAATCAGATTTTGGAGGATATGCTGAGAGCTTGTGCACTAGATTATGGATCTAGTTGGGACGATAACTTGCCGTATGCGGAGTTTTCTTATAACAACAGTTACCAAACCAGTTTGAAGATGGCACCTTTTGAAGCTTTATACGGAAGGAGGTGCAGGACACCGTTGTCATGGGACGAAGTTGGAGATCGTCAATTCTTTGGACCAGATTTGATTAAGGAGTCTGAACGGAAAGTTAAGTTGATTCGCGATAGGCTCAAGGTAGCCCAGTCCAGGCAGAAGAGCTACGCAGATTCTAAACGCAAGGAGACAGTTTACGAAACCGGAGACAGAGTTTACCTTCGAGTATCCCCACTTCGAGGAGTTAAGCGCTTTGGAGTTAAGGGAAAGTTAGCACCGCGTTTCGTTGGACCATACAAGATCTTGCAACGTATGGGAGAAGTCGCTTATAAGTTGGAATTACCAGAGGGACTGTCAGGAGTTCATGATGTATTCCATGTTTCTCAGCTAAAGAAATGTCATGTCGAGATGGCGGAGGTACCGCTAAGAGATACCGTGCCACTCGAAGCGATTCAGTTGAAGGATGACTTAACATATGAGGAGAAGCTAGTCAAGATTCTCGATTATGCCAGCAGAGTTACCCGTAGCAAGGTTATCAAGTTTTGCAAAGTTCAGTGGAACCACCACTCAGAGGATGAAGCCACCTGGGAAAGAGAAGAAGATTTGCTCAAGGACCACCCTCACCTATTTTCTAGCCAACCCAAATCTCGAGGGCGAGATTCATCTTAAGGGGGGTAGGTTTGTAACATCCCAAATTTTCAATTTGGAATGTTATACATTAGATCATCATGCATATCATATTTTCATGCATTTTGGTTAATCCTAGAAATTTCACGCAACTCAAGGACCTTCGGAGAGAGTTGGAGATTTCGTTATTTTCATATTTGAGAGTTTTCTCAAATTTGAAAAGAGGATCATTTGATTTATTTATTTCATCTTCAATTATTTTTCCAATATCAAAAAAATAAGAGAGGGAATAATATGACTTTCCCAACTTTAGGAAAAATGAAGATTTAATGAATAAGTCAAATTTTAGTTTTGTCGGAGTTTTGTTCGCATTTTATTTGGATAGGGAAAAATGCATGTTTTCAAAAATTGTATTCTAGGCCTGGAGTAAAGTTCATTTTGTTCGACTCATTTTTAGGAGTCGGGGAAAATTTACTTTAGTAATTTTGGAGTTCGTTTAGTTTAGTTTTCTTTTGTTTTTCTGCGCGCGAATCCAGTTAAAAAAAAGGACCAAGGCCAGCCGGGCCAAAGGCCCAGCCAGCCGGCCGCCTCCCCAGCCAGCGCGCGCGCCAGGCCGCCGCCTCCCTCGCTCTAGGCCGAGTCCCAGAGGGACTCTAGGCCAGTTAGCCCCCCCTTTCCTTGTTTTGTTTTCCCTCTTTTGCTTGCCCCCTACCCCAAGTAATCCCCCCCACCTATATAAATACACCCCAAACCCCCCCTCTCCTCACATCAATCCCAAGCCCCTCTCCTCCTTAGCCGCGCCCCACCCCGCGCCCCTCACCCGCCGCCGCCGCCGCCCTATAGCCGCCGTCGCCGCCGTTCGCTGGAGCCTCGCCGAGGTTGTCCCGCGCCGCGTCTCTTTTTCTCCCCTCGGTTCAGTTTTTCTTCTAAACCGTTCCGGTTCTTTCTTAACCGTTCCGGTTTTCTTTCGTTCTTTGTTTCGGTTTTCTTTTCCGAAAACCCTAGATCGGTTTTCGTTCTTCTTTCGGACCGTTCGTCTCAACGAACGTGATCACCGATTATTCCCTGGTTAACGACGCCCGTTCGTTTAATCGTTCTTCTCTTTCTTTTCGTCGGATTTATTCCGCGATCGCGATCTCAGATCCGATCTTCGTTCTAGTCTTTCTTCTCGCTCGTTTATCGGAATCAGGTGATTCAAACGCCTGGAGTTTCGTCTCGAAACCGCCGTTCCGACTAATCAACTTGAACAAGCCTTTGCTACAGTAAAATTTGACCTAGTTCCAACTTGCTAGAACCGAGTTGTTTTCTTCCGCCGTTTGTTTTTCCGTCGTTTGTTCGGTTCGTTCTTTCTTTGCAACTAGAGTTCTTAAGTTGAACTTTCTGGTTCGTTCTCTTGTTCGAGTTTTACCTGTGCATTAGATGAGTACTTATTGTATGCTTGTTGTTTGTCTGCGATAGATCACCCGGATTGCGCCGCTTGTTACTTCAAAACCCTAGGTCTCGCGGATCATCAGCAAGGCAAGTAACACTTTGATCATACCTTTTCTACAACCCATGTTTTATTGCATTAGATCAATCCTCCCACATTGCATGATTAGGATCTAATTAAACTGTGGGATGGGAAGTAGATGAGGTAGTACCTATCACCTGTATTATTATGAAACCTTTGGGAGTTACTTCTACGTTTGCTTATTATGCCATGCTATGCTAGTAGACGTGGATTGGGTGAGTGATATCCATGACAGATGTGAGTTGATAATTTTAATGGTTTATCTAAGGTGGCCACTTAAACACACATCTGGGTGGATTGAGGCACCTGATGTCTATCAGGACTTGCCTGTTTTATTTTGGACCGCCACCCAGGCTCAAAGGGATCATAAGATAATTCATGCTAGAAACTTCTGTGTGCAGCCACATGCTACTATGGGCTCTGGCATAGTTGACTAAGTTGTGCGAACTCTTACGGGGTGGACTAGCAGATGTAGGGGTTGTAGGTGGTACGGTCTACCCCACATGTAAGGTGCTAGCACTTATGAAAGACTATGTCTCGGTCATCCGTTTCTCAAACACCATGTAGTGCGAAAAAACAAACGGAGGCGATCGAGTCATGTGGGGAAAAGTGCGCAAACCTCTGCAGAGTGTACAAACTAATCATGATTAGCCGTGTCCACGGTTATGGACAACTTGAGTATCTAGTACTTGAATATCATGTGAATCTCATCACGTTACTTATAATTAATGTTGTTGGGTTTTAATTGTTCACTTAATTGGGATCGGAATGCTGTCAACCATTCTCGATGTTTAACAACTACCATGATAGTTAAATAAATTTATTCCTTTGCAGTAGGGAAAAACTGGCTTTACACAAAACGGTAACCATAGAGCTTTCCACCAGCCATATATGCATGTAGTATAGCTGTTTCATTCCATTACTCTCTATGTGTTACATTGCCAGCACATTCCATGTGCTGACCCGTTTCCGGGCTGCAACTTTCATGTTGCAGACTTTTCAGACGACGAGTAAGGTGCTTTTAGGTCGTGGTTCTATACTCAGTGATGCCATTGGAGTTGATGGACCCATTTATCTTCCGAGCCTTCCGCTGTTACCATTATTAGATGGCCTTAAGCCATATTTATTGTAATAAGTTCTCTTTGAGACAACGATGTAATAAGTGTGTGATTGCCACTCTGCTATAAATCCTTCGATGTACTGTGTGGTGTCAGCATTACTGATCCAGGGATGACACCCGAGCACAGTAGACTTGATCCATTCGGGTCGGGTCGCCACAATTTCCGTACTATGGCCGCCAAGTCAGCGAAGTGTGTTATTTCACTGCAACTTATGGCGTTGAGGACTCCCTTGTCCGTGCAATTGTTGCAAAATAACGAAATTGTGTCTTCCTCGCGACAGTCCTTGACCTTGTTCATTACAAGGAGGAATCTGGACCAATAGTGATGTACTGTCTCTTGGGGCGCTTGCCTAATGTGGGAAAGATCGTTTGTATCTGGGTGGGTGGATTTAAGTCCAGACCTTGACCCAATCTGTGATCCCGGGGCAGGGGAGTTTCCGATCTTGGAAATTCGGGCTTCGGGATGTTGCCCTGTGGGTTCGGTATGCGGCCTGATTCTGGATTCAGGGTTAGGGCGGTGTCCTCCCATGAGCGAGTATCCGGCTCGGGGAGCTCGGGAATCCGGACATAGTTCGTCCTCGGGATAGAGGAAGAATCACTGCATTGCTCCTCCACCACCGCTATCTGATGGGTGACCAGCGGAGAGTTAATCTCCCTTTGGTCGGGTTTAAGCCCGATCCGATCGTAGTCTGTAGTGACTCCCAGAGTGACCATGTGAACCAAGAGCTCGTTCAAAGAGGAGAGCTCCATCGGATCCATCTGCTCGGCAAATTTCGAGCCGATGTGGAGGCTATTTTTGATGACCCGAGAAGTCATCGTCGGCGCCGCGGCCGAGCGAGCGGTCATGACGAAGCCGCCTAGTCGGAGAGTTTGGCCTACAGCCAGGGCTCCCCCAGAGGTGATGTTGTCCTTGACAACGAGGCAAGCCATCCTCCTTATGATGACAACATAGTGGAACTCTCAATGAAAGCACCAATGTCGGTGTCAAAACTGGTGGATCTCGGGTATGGGGTCCCGAACTGTGCGTCTAAGGCGGATGGTAACAGGAGGCAGGGGACACGATGTTTACCCAGGTTCGGGCCCTCTTGATGGAGGTAATACCCTATGTCCTGCTTGATTGTTCTTGATGATATGAGTATTACAAGAGTTGATCTACCACGAGATCAAAGAGGCTAAACCCTAGAAGCTAGCCTATGGTATGATTGTATGTTGTCCTATGGACTAAAACCCTCCGTTTTATATAGACACCGGAGGGGGCTAGGGTTACACAAGTTTGGTTACAAAGGAGGAGATATACATATTCGTATTGCCTAGCTTCCCTTCCACACCAAGTAGAGTCCCATCCGGACACGGGACGAAGTCTTCAATCTTGTATCTTCATAGTCCGACAATCCAGACAAAGGATATAGTCCGGCTTTCCGGAGACCCCCTAATCCAGGACTCCCTCAATGACGAATCCGCTGGATCCATCTGCTTGGAGTATTCGGAGTTGACACGGAGACGATTTTCAATGACTTGGGAAGTCATCATCGGCTTAAAGGCCGAACGGGCGGCCATGGTAAAGCTGCCCAGCCAGAGGGTTTGGCCGGAGGCTAGGGCTCCTCCGGAAGTAATACCTTCCTTGATAACAAGGCGGGCCATCAATCCTATTGTCGACGCAATAGAGGAACTCTCAATGAAAGCACCAATGTCGAAGTCAAAACCAGCAGATCTCGGGTAGGGGGTCCCGAACTGTGCGTCTAAGGATTGATGGTAACAGGAGACAAGGGACACAATGTTTTATCCAGGTTCGGGCCCTCTTGATGGAAGTAATACCCTACGTCCTGCTTGATTGACTTTGATGAGTATAGGGGTTACAAGAGTTGATCTACCACAAGATCATAATGGATAAACCCTAATTGTCTAGCATGTATGATTATGATTGCCTCTACGGACTAAACCCTCCGGTTTATATAGACACCAAAGGGGGCTAGCATTGTACAGAGTCGGTTTACAGAGAAAGGAATATTCATATCCTCACGCTAAGATTGCCTTCCACTCCAAGGAGGGTCCCATCCGGACACGGGAGGAAGTCTTTTGTCTTATATCTTCACGGCCCATTAGTCCAGCCCATCTCATATAGTCTGGACGCCCGATGACCCCTTAATCCAGGACTCCCTCACCCATAACTAACTCATTATTCACATTGCTTGCAAGGCTTATAGCGATGTGCATTACCAAGAGGGCCCAGAGATACCTCTCCGACAATCAGAGTGACAAATCATAATCTCGATCTATGCCAACTCAACAAACACCATCGGAGACACATGTAGAGCATCTTTATAATCACTCAGTTACGTTGTGACATGTGATAGCACACTAAGTGTTCCTTCGGTATTCGGGAGTTGCATAATCTCATAGTCATAGGAACATGTATAAGTTATGAAGAAAGCAATAGCAATAAACTAAACGATCGTGGTGCTAAGATAACGGATGGGTCAAGTCAATCACATCATTCTCTAATGATGTGATCCCGTTCATCAAATGAAAACTCTTGTCCATGGCTAGGAAACTTAACCACCTTTGATTAATGAGCTAGTCAAGTAGAGGCATACTAGTGACACTCTGTTTGTCTATGTATTCACACATGTACTAAGTTTCCGGTTAATAAAATTCTAGCATGAATCATAAACATTTATCATGATATAAGGAAATATAAATAACAACTTTATTATTGCCTCTAGGGCATATTTCCTTCAGCGTTGAGTAACGCAGTTGATGTAGTAGAACGTCTTCGCGATCCAACCGATCAAGTACCGAACGCACAGCACCTCCGCGATCTGCACACGTTTAGCTCAGTGACGTCCCTCGAACTCTAGATCCAGCTGAAGCCGAGGGAGAGTTTCATCAGCACGACGGCGTGTTGACGGTGATGATGAAGTTACCGATGCAGGGCTTCGCCTAAGCACTACAACAATATGACCGAGGTGGAAATCTGTGGAGAGGGGTACTGCACACGGCTAAGAATTGAACTTGTGTCTATGGGGTGCCCCCTCCCCCGTATATAAAGGAGGGGAGGAGGGGGTCGGCCAGCCTCAAGGGACGCGCCCCTAGGGGGGAATCCTACTCCTACTAGGAGTAGGTTCCCCCCTTTCCTGGTCCAACAAGGAGGGGGAGGAAGGAGGAAGGGGAGAGAAGGAAAGAGGGGGGCGCCACCCCCACCCCTTGTCCAATTCGGACTGGGGGGCGCCACCTCCTGGCTGGCCCTCTCTCCTCTAAGGCCCATGGTGGCCCATTGACTTCCCGGGGGGTTCCGATAACCCACCGACACTCCGATTTTATCTGAAACTCTCCGAAACACTTTCGGTGTCCGAATAACATGGTCCAATATATCAATCTTTATGTCTCGACCATTTTGAGACTTCTCGTCATGTCCGTGATCACATCCGGGACTCCGAACAACCTTCGGTACATCAAATCACATAACTCATAATACATATCGTCATTGAACGTTAAGCGTGCGGACCCTATGGGTTCGAGAACTATGTAGACATGACCAAGACCCATCTCCGGTCAATAACCAATAACGGAACCTAAATGCTCATATTGGTTCCTACATATTCTACAAAGATCTTTATCGGTCAAACCGCATAACAACATACGTTGTTCCCTTTGTCATCAGTATGTTACTTGCCCGAGATTCGATCGTCGGTATCATCATATCTAGTTCAATATCATTACTGGCAAGTCTCTTTACTCGTTCTGTAATGCATCATCCCGCAACTAACTCATTAGTCACATTGCTTGCAAGGCTTATAGTGATGTGCATTACCGAGAGGGCCCAGAGATACCTCTCCGACAATCGGAGTGACAAATCCTAATCTCGATCTATGCCAACTCAACAAACATCATCGCGGACACCTATAGAGAATCTTTATAATCACCCAATTACGCTGTGACGTTTGATAGCACACTAAGTGTTCCTCTGGTATTCGGGAGTTGTATAATCTCATAGTCATAGGAACATGTATAAGTTATGGAGAAAGCAATAGCAATAAACTAAACAATCATAGTGCTAAGCTAACGGATGGGTCTAGTCCATCACGTCATTCTCTAATGATGTGATCCCGTTCATCAAATGACAACTCATGTCTATGGCTAGTAAACTTAACCATCTTTGATTAACGAGCTAGTCTAGTAGAGGCATACTAGGGACACTCTGTTTGTCTATGTATTCAACATGTACTAAGTTTCTGGTTAACACAATTCTAGCATGAATAATAAACATTTATCATGATATAAGGAAATATAAATAACAACTTTATTATTGCCTCTAGGGCATATTTCCTTCAAACTCATTACTTGTCCTCAGGCAATTCGGTTGACAAACTGAAGGTGGTAAAGAAAAATGTTTACAAACTCATTTATTCTTGTTGTTGCATATAAGTTTATCTAGAGATTTACTTTCAACAAAGATCACGAACTAACCATATGCATGATAACACTTAGAATCCATATTTATTCATATGCATAATAATATATCTCAAGTACCAATACTTTGTTAAAACAACTAGGATACGTTATGGTAGAATGGTATCTCGCTAGCCCTTTCCGAGTTTCCGAGACAGTAAAACATAAATGCAGAGCACCTCCGAAGTTCAAGCAGCGACTACATGTTGTAATTCAGGGTAAAAAACATCCATTCATGCTCACACCCAACATTAATTAGACCAAATGCATCTTACACTAAGAATGACAATAACGCTTTCAGGATTGGTGCTTGAATGAGAAGGTGATGACTCAATAAAAGTAAATACATAGGCTCTTCACGGAGGGAAGCAGGGATTTGCTTGTGTGCAGAGCTTAGGGCTGGAAAAAAAGCTCGAAGCTCATGAGCTAAACGAGTAGCTCGTGACTCGGCTCGAATCGACTCGAACTCGAAGAATAACGAGTCGAGCCAAGATTTAGTTTAAGATCGTTTATAGACCAAGTTAAACGAGCCAATCTCACGAGTACTCGTGTAACTCGTTAGACTCGATACAAAAGATCAGCCACTCCCAATACAAAAAATATATCAGCCACTCAGCATCCTATGTCCTAGGCGCACAACACAAGGCCTAGCCGTTGAAGGCCCAACCTCCTAGGAGACTCATGCGTTACAAGGAAATTACTATTGTTAGTGATATATATATATATGTTAATATATACATAATAATTTTTATAATATTTGAGGGTTTTATGTTCATATCTTTAACGAGCTTAACAAGCTAAACGAGCCAGCTCGCGAGTTATACGAGTCGAGCCAATCTTGGATTTGAGCTTGTTATAATAACGAGTCGAGTCGAGCTAGCTCGTTAACGAAATGAGCTCTAGCGAGTCGAGCCGAGCTGCCTCGACTCGGCTTGAATTCCAGCCCTACCAGAGCTCATTATTTTAAAATAGAGATAAATTGCATTTTGAGTGGTGTACTTTTCAGTTCATGATTTACGACGGAGTTCCCAATATCTTCCATACTAAACACATTAATGGCGCTTCCCATGCAAAAAAGTTTACTCCCCCTCCATCGTACTGACACAAACCATGGCTAGCAGAATTCATGGGTGCTTGCCAACAATCAACTATCCGGGTGGAGTTTTTTTATAAAGTACAGCACTACTGGGCATCCTAAATACTAGCCACTCTCAAGATGTACGAGCGAATAAACTCCCGTCCTGAGTAAAACACACTTAGCATGGAAGATACTGACTATCCAACCGTTGCATGAGCTTTAGGGCATACAATATAGATGTTTATTAGAAGGTTTAGAGATGGCACATGCAAACAACAACTGTTGCATGAGCTACTCAGGATTTTGGATAAACAAGCAGTATTTCCGCTTAGTATAGGCGAAGGTTAGCAATAGATTGAGAAGCAACCAATTAGAGAGCGACAATGGTCATAATCATACATTTTGAATAATTAACATTGAACACGAGTATGGGGAGGATATAAACACTTTGAACATAAATATCATAGAGACAATATTGGGTTTGACTCAATTACATGTGTGAATATGTGCCAAGTCAAGTCACTTGAATTCTTCAAAGAAGGATACCTGTTGGAAATGTGCCTGCCCTAGAGGCAATAATATTGTATTATTATTTTTCTGTGTTCGTAATTAAGAGTTTATATTCTATACTATAACTGCTATGATCCTTGAATATATGATTCAGTGGAAACTCATATGCACGTGTAGAACGATAAACGGAAAAATAAGATTCCCAGTCTCGCCTCTAAGACTAGCTCAAGTGTTGTTGGTGATCACGTTTTTCAGATCTTATGATATCGTTAAGTGTAAGGATAGTTCTAAAATAACATTGAGAGTATGACATTAGAAGAACGATCATATTGAATCGACCCAAACTTGTTTGTTATACTTTGAGATAATATCGTCATAAGTTAATTGCTATAATACGGAGTGTTAACTTGTGATTTTAGTTCCTTGGACCATAAAAGTATCAAAGTCACTTCTTACCGTATGATGAGCTTTGCAGTTGCTCAAACGTCATCAGTAACTTTGTAATCATAAGACAACTTACAGGTTCATCAGAAAGTTTGACAATGGACACGATAGCTTGAGAGTGAAATTTGCTCCTCCAACAATGAAGATATATTCTTAGGGCACTCTCAGTGTGATGGCATCCATCATCGTCTGGCCAGACACAGGTGACTACGTCATGGGGATGCCGGAACATGTCAACAAGAAAGTAGAACAAAACCGGTAACGAGGAGACCGGTATAGTGATCATGTGTATGACTCAAGAGGATACCGAAATATCTCACCTTGGGTTTTTATAAAGTATCGCGAAGGAAAGAGAACATCACATGGTAACCAAAGGTTCACTTGAATGTCATTCGTGTAATCACTGAGCAAGAAAAAGTTTTAAAGAGACTTAGGGGCTCGGATTTTTAAAAAGAACTAGCACTTAAAATACTCAACTCCATGTGACTGAATTTGGTTGACTCAATAGTACCTACGATAGAGTTGTTTAGAGGAATGAATATTTGAGGTGATTGAAGTTATGCCAAAGCTTGTCCGCAATATATTCCATGATGCTTCAGCTTTTTGCTTGTTTCATGTCGTGTCACTATATTTTGCTTTACCTGCGTAAATGTGACTCTGTCACCGCTCTCAAGTTTATGCAGAGAACTCCGCTAGCCTATGAATGATCCATCAAAGTTTCGGCTCAGATTTCGGCTATGAGTTTGTTATTGTTCGTAGTGTCAACACTACAACAAATATCATTCCGTTTTCTCTTGAGTTGTGTGTATGTGATAAAAATTGAACATTGGTCGTTGCGCTCGAAAGAGACAAATTTTGGTCCATAGTGTACAACCTTAAACAACAAGCAGAAAACCCCCATTCGCATCTATCACTTTTTGGCATAACCCCATCCCCAAAGATTGAAGTATCAATGAACAATGATTGAGTGAAGTACTTAAGAGTCATCAATACAAGAGACTAGTGGGAATTAATGAGATACTTGAGTACTATGTTTTCTTCTAACCAAAACTCCTCGGTTCTATTTGTGTTTGAAAAGCTCCAAAGTAAAATTCATTTTCTTGAGGATGTTTTTTTTGCTTGCTCTGCACCTAGTTAAATATCAAAGTTTTAACTTGAGAATTATTTTTAGTGATATGAGACTACGCGTGGCTAGGCAGTGAGCTCAAGTGCAATCATTCAAATAAAGTAATCTCTTAATTAAGATTTCATGATCTGTGAGAATGGGTATACTATATCTTCGCGAGTCGGTAAGTTCTTTTACTCATTTGTCAACCTCCCTTTCATTCTTCTTATTTCTTAGTTGATCATGGAAGAGCAAGATGCCAAGACTTAAGCTTGGGGGAGTTGATGGCTTGAGGTTTTACCACTTTTAGTAGAGAGTTTTGATACAATTCTCATCGGGTTTTCGGTATTTCTCATATCTTTCTAATGTTGACCCTTCAGAAAGAAGAGAACTTATTTTTCCTTTGTTGTTTAGGAAAATATATTTTTAGAAGGAAACCAATCAAGAACTCATTAAATAAAGCCAAATGGAACAACTTCCACATTGGGCAGATTTGCACCCGCGCATCCTCGGGTACGAGCGCTATACTAGGCGCCGCCAACTCCCTTCCATCTACAAAAATAACTTTCATGAAGGAGGAGGTAACATCAGAGGGACACAACCACCATCACACCATCCAAAACAGAGTAAGAAGAGACCCGGATAAGAACAAGCCCCAAAGATCATTTTCTTCTCATTTTTCTATCTTTATTCTCATTCATCGCATCAACACCATAGGGATATGAATTCCAAGTTGTAAGACTAGGGTTTAAACTTTATTTGTATTCATCTTGAGATTGAGACCTATTCAAGTTCCTAGCCGGGCGCTCTTGGCCCTCGACTAAGCTATCACCTTCAGGCGCGGAGAGTGCCTCTTCCACATGATTTCATAGCGGCGGGGTGACAAACGTCTACTCTTGTCAACATCACACGCAGCTGTCAAAATGATTATTAGCGGCGCATGTAATTTCTGGAAGATGGATGAGCGGCAATTAGGGGTTGTTCGGCAGTCCACCAGCTCCCTGGATTTTAGGAATCTGGGGAGTACCGATTCACTCACTCCGCAGTTTTGAACTAAAACTCCGTCAGCTTCGGGAGCGGCAGCGTGGAATAGAGGGACTCCGAACAGTCCCTGTGTCAAAACTGTTGCTCCCTCTGATCCAAATTTATTGTCGCATCTTTTGGACTAAAATTTTTGTGGGGAATCAAAACTGCTAATTGGTGGGTAGAAACTGGAATTCGCTAAAAAAACAATATGAACAGGGAATATCAACAAGAAAGGGGGGGCACCAGTTTATTTATCAGCATTTTTTCGAGAGTACGCAAATTGCGTACCTTAGCTTTATAGAAGGCAGAGGGTTAATTACAAGAATTACAACGGGTGGCAATCCCACATTGGGCGCAAACCCAAACTCCACTCCACTCCACACTCTAAGCAACTACTCGGCAATCTGTTGAACTCCTCTCTTTCGAGCCGCTATCCAAAGTCTTAGCTCTCGAGCAATAATGTCTGCGGCTCCCCACTCGTTGGCATTGTTGGAGTGCGAGAACACTCTGCCGTTTCTTTGCTTCCAGAGATTCCAACATATCAAGATGACGAGGGCGTCAAATCCTTTACGGTGCGGTTTGATGATGCGTTTCCTGGAGATAGACCACCATGCCTCCAAGTGATCTTGCTGTGTTGGGAGTATAGAGAGCTCAATGCCTAGTCGCCTGAAGCAAATGAACCAAACTTGGCGAGCATAGACACATTGCAGCAAGATGTGATCCACCGTGTCCTCTTCTTGCTCACAAAGGAAACATGGCGAGCTATGTTCTTGAAGGCCGTGCCTTTGCCTCCTATCGGATGTCCATATGCGGTATTGCAGTGCCAACCAAATGAATATCTTGCAGGTCAGCGACGCCCAACATTTCCATATTGCCGATGAGCATTGAAATCTGATGCCTCCTTCGCATAACATCTTATAGGCGGTGCGGGCTGAGTAGATACCATTGGGGCTCCATTGCCAAAGAGGTTTGTCTTCAGAGTTAGGGTCCAGGTTCATACCAATGACCAGATCCCAAAGCCGGATGAATTGCACCAGGGCATCTGTGCTCATATCCCCAACAATGTCAGTTGTCCATGTATGAAGATGTAGAGCATCCTTAACTGTTCTCCTGTTGGCGATCTGTGTCTTGATCATGGCTCTAATCATCGGGGCCACCTCAGCGATGGAGCTTCCATTGATCCATCTGTCCTTCCAAAACAGCACACGTCTCCCATTGCCCACCTCCCATTTGACCAAGTTGTTAAACACCATGGTCACCTGTTTGTCGGCCATGAGGTTCAGCCCTTGCCATGGCCGGAGATCATCCGTGCGCTTGAGCAATTCCCAACGCAAACGGAGCGCGATTCCTTGCTTGAAAAGATTCAGCACGCCGAGACCTCCTAGGTACTTTGGTCTGCACACACGCTCCCATGCAACCAGGCATTTGCCTCCATGGACCTCCTCCGTCCCGTTCCAAAAGAACTTTCTGCAGCCTTTGTCAATTTTTTCTAACGCCCACTTAGGAGCCTCCGCGATGATTAGGTGGTGTGTAGGCCACGCTCGAACCACGTGATTGACCAGAGCAAGTTGCCCCGGCCTAGTGATAAGCCCTCTTTGCCATCCCGGCATCAGTTGAAGCACTGTGTCAATGATCGGTTGCCAGTCGGATCTCTTCAGTTGCTTGATACTCAGCTGCAACCCTAGGTACTTGATCGGGAATTTCTCCATGGTCCAGGGAAGCACCTCCTTCACCAGTTCCTCCTCATCCTCGGAGGCTCTGATCATGACAGCCGAGGATTTGGCAAAGTTAACGACCAGTCCTGATGCCTGTCCGAAGATTCCAAGAGCTTCCTTTACAAAAACCAGATCCAATCTTGTCGGCCTAATGAAAAGGACAACATCGTCCGCATAGAGAGACAGCCGCTGCAAAGGCGTGCAGCCAGGGATCTTGCTAAGCACCTGCAGCTCTTGAGCCTTGATCATCATCGCAGTAAGCACATCCATAGCAATGACAAAGAGGAGAGGGGAGAGGGATTCTCCTTGGCGTAGCCCTTGCGCATGCATAAATTTCTCTCCCGCATATCCATTGACCACGATTCTGAAACTTGACGAAGTGAGCAGAGTTGCAATCCAAGAGATCCAGCGGGCAGAGAACCCCTTAGCTTGAAGCACCTCAAAAAGAAACGGCCAGGATAGGGTGTCAAACGCTCTCGATATGTCAAGTTTCAGCAGCACACCTTTGGTTTTCCTCTGATGAAGTTTGCGAGCCATTTGTCTAACGAGTAAGAAATTGTCGTGGATGCTTCTACCCTTGATGAACGCCGACTGATTGACGCTCACTATTTCTCCCATCCTCCTACTCAGTCTGGATGCAAGAAGCTTGGAAGCAAGCTTGGGCGCACTGTGAACAAGACTGATCGGCCGAAAGTCCTTGACCTGGCAGGCATCTGGCTTCTTTGGCAACAGCGTAATCAGGGCCTGATTTAGTCTGCCAAATCCCCTGCCATTGTTGAGGAATAACTTGTGGATTGCAGCAATAACGTCTCCTTTAATAATGGCCCAAGCTTTTTGGAAAAAAAATTCCAATGAATCCATCCGGCCCGGGTGCCTTGTCCGCGGGCATGTCCTTGATCACCTTCCAAATTTCCTCCTCATGGAAGATAAGATCTTGATCCGACAGATCAATAGGTGAAATGCCTACAAAGTCAAGATCAATAGTATCCTCGTGAGCCGTAGAACGGCCAAGTAGATCTCTGTATGCCTCAAAGAAGGCACGCTCCTTCTGTTGGGGAATGTAGTAATTTCAAAAAAATTCCTACGCACACGCAAGATCATGGTGATGCATAGCAACGAGAGGGGGAGAGTGTGACCTACTTACCCTTGTAGATCGACAACGAAAGCGTTAACTTGGTTGATGTAGTCGTACGTCTCCATGGCCCGACCGATCAAGCACCGAAACTACGGCACCTCCGAGTTCTAGCACACGTTCAGCTCGATGACGATCCCCGGGCTCTGATCCAGCAAAGCGTCGGGGAGGAGTTCCATTAGCACGACGGTGTGGTGACGATCTTGATGTTCTATCGTCGCAGGGCTTCGCCTAAGCACCGCTACAATATGACCGAGGTGGAATATGGTGGAGGGGGGCACCGCACACGGCTAAGGAGCGACCACGAAGATCAACTTGTGTGTCCATGGGGTGCCCCTTGCCTTAGTATATAAAGGATGGAGGAGGAGGAGGCCGGCCAAGGCTTGGTGCGGCCAGGATGTGGAGTCCTACTAGGACTCCAAGTCCTAGTAGGAGTCCACCAAGAGGGGAGGAAGGGAGAAGGAAGTGGAGGAGAAGGAGAGGTGGCCGGCCCCCTTTTCCCTAGTCCAATTCGGACTAGAGGGGAGGGGGGGCGCAGCAGCCCCTTGGCCCTTTCTCCTCTTCCCACTAAAGCCCATCAAGGCCCATTGCTTCTCCGTAACTACCCGGTACTCCGAAAAATACCCGAATCACTCGGAACCTTTCCGATGTCCGAATATAGTCGTCCAATATATCGATCTTTACGTCTCGACCATTTCGAGACTCCTCGTCATGTCCCCGATCTCATCTGGGACTCCGAACTCCTTCATTACATCAAAACTCATAAACTCATAATATAACTGTCATCGAAACCTTAAGCGTGCGGACCCTACGGGTTCGAGAACAATGTAGACATGACCGAGACACGTCTCTGGTCAATAACCAATAGCGGGACCTGGATGCCCATATTGGCTCCTACATATTCTACGAAGATCTTTATCGGTCAGACCGCATAACAACATACGTTGTTCCCTTTGTCATCGGTATGTTACTTGCCCGAGATTCAATCGTCGGTATCCCATACCTAGTTCAATCTCGTTACTGGCAAGTCTCTTTACTCATTCTGTAATACATCATCCCGCAACTAACTCATTAGTCGCAATGCTTGCAAGGCTTAAGTGATGTGCATTACCGAGAGGGCCCAGAGATACCTCTCCGACAATCGGAGTGACAAAACCTAATCTCGAAATACGCCAACCCAACATGTACCTTTGGAGACACCTGTAATACTCCTTTATAATCACCCAGTTACGTTGTGACGTTTGGTAGCACCCAAAGTGTTCCTCCGGTAAACAGGAGTTGCATAATCTCATAGTTACAGGAACATGTATAAGTCATGAAGAAAGCAATAGCAACATACTTAAACGATCAAGTGCTAAGCTAACGGAATGGGTCAAGTCAATCAGATCATTCAACTAATGATGTGACCCCGTTAATCAAATAACAACTCTTTGTCCATGGTTAGGAAACATAACCATCTTTGATTAACGAGCTAGTCAAGTAGAGGCATACTAGTGACACTCTGTTTGTCTATGTATTCACACATGTATTATGTTTCCGGTTAATACAATTCTAGCATGAATAATAAACATTTCTCATGATATAAGGAAATAAATAATAACTTTATTATTGCCTCTAGGGCATATTTCCTTCAGTCTCCCACTTGCACTAGAGTCAATAATCTAGTTCACATCGCCATGTGATTTAACAGCAATAGTTCACATCACCATGTGATTAACACCCATAGTTCACATAGATATGTGATCAACACCCAAAGGGTTTACTAGAGTCAGTAATCTAGTTCACATCGCTATGTGATTAACACCCAAAGAGTACTAAGGTGTGATCATGTTTTGCTTGTGAGATAATTTTAGTCAATGGGTCTGTCACATTCAGATCCGTAAGTATTTTGCAAATATTTATGTCAACAATGCTCTGCACGGAGCTACTCTAGCTAATTGCTCCCACTTTCAATATGTATCCAGATTGAGACTTAGAGTCATCTGGATCAGTGTCAAAACTTGCATCGACGTAACCCTTTACGACGAACCTTTTGTCACCTTCGTAATCGAGAAACATATCCTTATTCCAGTAAGGATAATTTTGACCGTTGTCCATTGACCTACTCCTAGATCACTATTGTACTCCCATGCCAATCAGTGTAGGGTATACAATAGATCTGGTACACAGCATGGCATACTTTATAGAACCTATGGCTGAGGCATAGGGAATGACTTTCATTCTCTTTCTATCTTCTGCCGTGGTCGGGCTTTGAGTCTTACTCAATTTCACACCTTATGACACAGGCAAGAACTCTTTCTTTGACTGTTCCATTTTGAACTACTTCAAAATCTTGTCAAGGTATGTACTCATTGAAAAAACTTATCAAGCGTCTTGATCTATCTCTATAGATCTTGATGCTCAATATGTAAGCAGCTTCACCGAGGTCTTTCTTTGAAAAACTCCTTTCAAACACTCCTTTATGCTTTGTAGAATAATTCTACATTATTTCTGATCAACAATATGTCATTCACATATACTTATCAGAAATGCTGTAGTGCTCCCACTCACTTTCTTGTAAATACAGGCTTCACCGTAAGTCTGTATAAAACTATATGCTTTGATCAACTTATCAAAGCGTATATTCCAACTCCGAGATTCTTGCACCAGTCCATAGATGGATCGCTGGAGCTTGCATATTTAGTTAACACCTTTAGGATCGACAAAACCTTCTAGTTGCATCGTATACAACTCTTCTTTAGTAAATCCATTAAGGAATGCATTTATCCATTTGCTATATTTCATAAAATGCGGCAATTGCTAACATGATTCGGACAGACTTAAGCATAGATACGAGTGAGAAAATCTCATCGTAGTCAACACCTTGAACTTGTCGAAAACCTTTTGCGACAATTCTAGCTTTGTAGATAGTAACACTACTATCAGCGTCCGTCTTCCTCTTGAAGATCCATTTATTCTCAATTGCTTGCCGATCAGTGGGCAAGTCAACCAAAGTCCATACTTTGTTCTCATACATGGATCATATCTCAGATTTCATGGCCTCAAACCATTTCGCGGAATCTGGGCTCATCATTGCTTCCTCATAGTTCGCAAGTTCGTCATGGTCTAGTAACATGACTTCCAGAACAGGATTACCGTACCACTCTGGTGCAGATCTCACTCTGGTTTACCTACGAGATTTGGTAGTAACTTGATCTGAAGTTACATGATCATCATCATTAGCTTCCTCACTAATTGGTGTAGTAGTCACAGGAACAGATTTCTGTGATGAACTACTTTCCAATAAGGGAGAAGGTACAGTTACCTCATCAAGTTCTACTTTCCTCCCACTCACTTCTTTCGAGAGAAACTCCTTCTCTAGAAAGTTTCCGAACTTAGCAACAAAAGTCTTGCCTTCGGATCTGTGATAGAAGGTGTATCCAATAGTCTCCTTTGGATATCCTATGAAGACACATTTCTCCGATTTGGGTTTGAGCTTATTAGGATGAAACTTCTCCATATAAGCATCGCAACCCCAAACTTTAAGAAACGACAGCTTAAGTTTCTTGCCAAACCATAGTTCATATGGTGTCGTCTCAACGGATTTAGATGGTGCCCTATTTAACGTGAATGCAGCTGTCTCTAATGCATAACCCCAAAACGATAGTGGTAGATCGGTAAGAGACATCATAGATCGCACTATATCTAATAAAGTACGGTTATGACGTTCGGACACACCATTACACTATGGTGTTCCAGGTGGCGTGAGTAGTGAAACTATTTCACATTGTTTTAATTGAAGACCAAACTCGTAACTCAAATATTTTACCTCTGCGATCATATCGTAGAAACTTTTATTTTTTTGTCACGATGATTTTCCACTTCACTCTGAAATTCTTTGAACTGTTCAAATGTTTCAGACTTATGTTTCATCAAGTAGATATCCCCATATCTGCTCAAATCATCTGTGAAGGTCAGAAAATAATGATACCTGCTGCAAGCCTTAATATTCATCGGACCACATACATCAGTATGTATGATTTCCAACAAATCTGTTGCTTGCTTCATTGTTCCAGAGAACGGCGTTTTAGTCATCTTGCCCATAAGGCATGGTTCGCAAGCATCAAGTGATTCATAATCAAGTGATTCCAAAATCCCATCAGCATGGAGTTTCTTCATGCGCTTTACACCAATATGACCTAAACGGTAGTGCTACAAATAAGTTGCACTATCATTATTAACTTTGCATCTTTTGGTTTCAATATTATGATTATGTGTATCACTACGATCGAGATCCAACGAACTATTTTCATTGGGTGTGTAACCATATAAGGTTTTATTCATGTAAACAGAACAACAATTTATTCTCTTACTTAAATGAATAACCATATTACAATAAACATGATCAAATCATATTCATGCTTAACGCAAACACCAAATAACACTTATTCAGGTTCAACACTAATCCCGAAAGTATAGGGAGTGTGCGATGATGATCATATCAATCTTGGAACCACTTCCAACACACATCGTCACTTCACCCTTAACTAGTGTCTGTTCATTCTGCAACTCCCGTTTCGAGTTACTAATCTTAGCAACTGAACTAGTATCAAATACTGAGGGGTTGCTATAAACACTAGTAAAGTACACATCAATAACATGTATATCAAATATACTTATGTTCACTTTGCCATCCTTCTTATCTGCCAATCACTTGGGGTAGTTCCGCTTCCAGTGACCAGTCCCTTTGCAGTAGAAGCACTTAGTCTCAGGCTTAGGATCAGACTTGGGCTTCTTCACTTGAGCAGCAACTTGCTTGCTGTTCTTCTTGAAGTTCCCCTTCTTCCCTCTGCCCTTTTCTTGAAACTGGTGGTCTTGTCTACCATCAACACTTGATGTTTTTCTCGATTTCAACCTTCGTCAATTTCCGCATTACGAAGAGCTTGGGAATCGTTTCCGTTATCCCTTGCATATCATAGTTCATCATGAAGTTCTACTAACTTGGTGATGGTGACTAGAGAATTCTGTCAATCACTATCTTATCTGGAAGATTAACTCCCACTTGATTCAAGCGATTGTAGTACCCAGACAATCTGAGCACATGCTCACTAGTTGAGCGATTCTCCTCCATCTTTTAGCTATAGAACTTGTTGGAGACTTCATATCTCTCAACTCGGGTATTTGCTTGAAATATTAACTTCAACTCTGGAACATTCTCATATGCTCCATGACGTTCAAAACGTCTTTGAAGTTCCGGATTCTTAAGCCGTTAAGGCATGGGCACTAAACTATCAAGTAGTCATCATATTGAGCTAGCCAAACGTTCAAAACGTCTGCATCTGCTCCTGCATAGGTCCGTCCACCCTAGCGGTGCATCAAGGACATAATTCTTCTGTGCCAGCAATGAGGATAAACCTCAGATCAACGGATCCAATCCGCATCATTGCTACTAACATCTTTCAACACAATTTTCTCTAGGAACATATCAAAATAAACACAGGGAAGCAACAACGCGAGCTATTGATCTACAACATAATTTGCAAAATACTACCAGGACTAAGTTCATGATAAATTTAAGTTCAATTAATCATATTACTTAAGAACTCCCACTTAGATAGACATCCCTCTAATCCTCTAAGTGATCACGTGATCCAAATCAACTAAACCATGTCCGATCATCACATGAGATGGAGTAGTTTCATTGGTGAACATCGCTATGTTGATCATATCTACTATATGATTCACGCTCGACCTTTCGGTCTCCGTGTTCCGAGGCCATATCTGCATATGCTAGGCTCGTCAAGTATAACCCGAGTATTCTGCGTGTGCAAAACTGGCTTGCACCCGTTGTAGATGGACGTAGAGCTTATCACACCCGATCATCACGTGGTGTCTGGGCACGATGAACTTTGGCAACGGTGCATACTCAGGGAGAACACTTCTTGATAATTTAGTGAGAGATCATCTTATAATGCTACCGTCAATCAAAGCAAGAATAAGATGTATAAAAGATAAACATCATATGCAATCAAAATATGTGACATGATATGGCCATCATCATCTTGCTTCTTTGATCTCCATCTCCAAAGTACTGTCATGATCTATATCGTCACCGGCATGACACCATGATCTCCATCATCTTGATCTATATCAATGTGTCGTTACACGGTCGTCTCGCCAACTATTGCTCTTGCAACTATTGCTATCGCATAGCGATAAAGTAAAGCAATTATTTGGCGCTTGCATCTTATGCAATAAAGAGACAACCATAAGGCTTTTGCCAGTTGCCGATAACTTCAACAAAACATGATCATCTCATACAACAACTTATATCTCATCACGTTTTGACCATATCACATCACAACATGCCCTGCAAAAACAAGTTAGACGTCCTCTACTTTGTTGTTGCAAGTTTTACGTGGCTGCTATGGGCTTAAGCAAGAACCAATCTTACCTACGCATCAAAACCACAACGATAGTTTGTCAAGTTGATGCCGTTTTAACCTTCGCAAGGACCGGGCGTAGCCACACTCAGTTCAACTAAAGTTGGAGAAACAGTCACCCGCAAGCCACCTATGTGCAAAGCACGTCGGGAGAACCGGTCTCGCGTAAGCGTACGCGTAATGTCGGTCCGGGCCGCTTCATCCAACAATACCGCCGAACCAAAGTATGACATGCTGGTAGGCAGTATGACTTATATCGCCCACAACTCACTTGTGTTCTACTCGTGCATATAACATCAAACCATAAAACCTAGGCTCTGATACCACTGTTGGGGAACGTAGTAATTTCAAAAAAATTCCTACGCACACGCAAGATCATGGTGATGCATAGCAACGAGAGGGGGAGAGTGTGATCTACTTACCCTTGTAGATCGACAACGGAAGCGTTAACTTGGTTGATGTAGTCGTACGTCTCCACCGCCCGACCGATCAAGCACCGAAACTACGGCACCTCCGAGTTCTAGCACACGTTCAGCTCGATGACGATCCCCGGGCTCTGATCCAGCAAAGCGTCGGGGAGGAGTTCCGTCAGCACGACGGCCTGGTGACGATCTTGATGTTCTATCGTCGCAGGGCTTCGCCTAAGCACCGCTACAATATGACCGAGGTGGAATATGGTGGAGGGGGGCACCGCACACGGCTAAGGAACGATCACGAAGATCAACTTGTGTGTCCATGGGGTGCCCCTTGCCTCAGTATATAAAGGATGGAGGAGGAGGAGGCCGGCCAAGGCTTGGTGCGGCCAGGATGTGGAGTCCTACTAGGACGGGAGGAAGGGAGAAGGAAGTGGAGGAGAAGGAGAGGTGGCCGGCCCCCTTTTCCCTAGTCCAATTCGGACTAGAGGGGAGGGGGGCGCAGCAGCCCCTTGGCCCTTTCTCCTCTTCCCACTAAAGCCCATCAAGACCCATTGCTTCTCCCGTAACTACCCGGTACTCCGAAAAATACCCGAATCACTCGGAACCTTTCCGATGTCCGAATATAGTCGTCCAATATATCAATCTTTACGTCTCGACCATTTCGAGACTCCTCGTCATGTCCCCGATCTCATCCGGGACTCCGAACTCCTTCGGTACATCAAAACTCATAAACTCATAATATAACTGTCATCGAAACCTTAAGCGTGCGGACCCTACGGGTTCGAGAACAATGTAGACATGACCGAGACACGTCTCCGGTCAATAACCAATAGCGGGACCTGGATGCCCATATTGGCTCCTACATATTCTACGAAGATCTTTATCGGTCAGACCGCATAACAACATACATTGTTCCCTTTGTCATCGGTATGTTACTTGCCCGAGATTCGATCGTCGGTATCCCATACCTAGTTCAATCTCATTACTGGCAAGTCTCTTTACTCATTCTGTAATACATCATCCCGCAACTAACTCATTAGTCGCAATGCTTGCAAGGCTTAAGTGATGTGCATTACCGAGAGGGCCCAGAGATACCTCTCCGACAATCGGAGTGACAAAACCTAATCTCGAAATACGCCAACCCAACATGTACCTTTGGAGACACCTGTAATACTCCTTTATAATCACCCAGTTGCGTTGTGACGTTTGGTAGCACCCAAAGTGTTCCTCCGGTAAACGGGAGTTGCATAATCTCATAGTTACAGGAACATGTATAAGTCATGAAGAAAGCAATAGCAACATACTAAAACGATCAAGTGCTAAGCTAACGGAATGGGTCAAGTCAATCAGATCATTCAACTAATGATGTGACCCCGTTAATCAAATAACAACTCTTTGTCCATGGTTAGGAAACATAACCATCTTTGATTAACAAGCTAGTCAAGTAGAGGCATACTAGTGACACTCTGTTTGTCTATGTATTCACACATGTATTATGTTTCCGGTTAATACAATTCTAGCATGAATAATAAACATTTATCATGATATAAGGAAATAAATAATAACTTTATTATTGCCTCTAGGGCATATTTCCTTCACCTTCCCCTCCTGATCGGCAATGACATGCCCCTCCGAGTTGATAGCGGGGATGAAATTTTTGGATTTCCTGCCGTTGGCCACCAAATGAAATAGCTTGGTGTTAGCGTCTCCATCTTGCAACTAGTTCAACCTTGACCTATGTCTCGCAATCGTCCTCTCCAGCGAAGCGAGCCCAAGCACCAGTCGTTTGAGAATGTTCCTAAGCCCTCTCTCCTCATCAGATATCACACGAGATTCTTGAGCACAATCGAACCTGAGAATCACCAGGTTGGCCACCGCTATCTAAAGCTTGATGTTCCCGACTCGCCGCTGTCCCCATGTCGTGAGGTGTTTGGCGCAGTTTCTAAGAAGTATATCCAGACGCAAGAAGGGGTCAGTGATGGATTGGTCACAAACCCATCCTTCGGCTACAGGATCCATAAACCCCTCCAGTTTCACCCAAAAAGCTCAAATCTGAAATGCCTGCGCGGCTGCAGGTGGTCTTCCATAGAGATATATAGGGGACAGTGATCCGAGATTCCAGTGGAAAGAGCCTGCATCAAGCACTCCGGGTATCCTAGCTCCCAGTCTATCGAAACGAAAGCGCGGTCAATTTTCTTCATCGTAGGAACGCTCCTTCATTGCTCCACGTAAACCGCCTGCCATGGAGGAATAGCTCTTTGAGGGCATTGTCATCCACAAACCGTTTGAATCTCCCCATCATCCTTCTATCTAACAGATTGTTGTTCTTGTCTGCCGCATGGAGGATGAGGTTGAAGTCGCCTATCACCATCCAAGGTCCCAGGCAGAGTGCCCTCCTGTCCGAGAGATCTTGCAAGAACATGACCTTTTGAGGGTCCTCTTGAGGCCCATATACAACCGAAAGCCACCAAGAAGCTCCTTCCCTCGGTGTGACAAATCCCGTGATGAAGTTAGTGTCGCGCACCGTGTTAGAAACCATCGCTATGGAAGAGTTCCAAGCGATGATGATGCCACCTCGAGTGGCCGAAGCCGGCAAGTACGCAAAACCATCGTAAGATGGTCCTAAACATTGCATAATCACATATTGGTCTACATGCTCCAGTTTAGACTCTAGGATGCACCAGATCGAAACATGCATAGAGTCCGCTAGCTCCCTCAACGCATCCCTCCTAGCTGGACTATTAAGGCCACGTACATTCCAGCATACTAACTCCACCGGTGAGTACGACATGGGGAGGCAAGGCTCCAATGTCGGCACCATGCCATCTACGCGGACGAAGCCACGAGCTTCTCCATATCTCCCTCTAGGTTCAACGGTACTGCTTTGCCAAAGATCGCAGCGATCGCCCTTAGTTGTGGTTCTTGGAGTGGTGAGTCAAACATATCACGAAGTTGACCAAGAGCTCCCTCCGACACGGCCAGGTCATCATGGGCAATGCCCAGCGTTTTGAGCAGGATCGTTTCGGCCGCAGACGCCTTGGATTTAGATCGTGCCGAGGAGCACACGGATCTGGTGTTACGCCGGGGTGTGAACGGGTCCTGGCCAGCGCGGACGCCACGCATAGCTTCGATCTCCTTTAGCAGCGGGGGGGGGGCAAGTTTCTTGAGAAGCCCAGTGCAGAAAGTTTTGATGTTGCCCAAGGCGACCTGTTCTTTCTCAGTGAGTTTATCTCCTTCCGGCAGAACTCCCGTCCCTTGGACGCCCCATTCCTGCGACGAGACCACGATTTGCATGTCGTGCGACGTAGTCATGTCACATGCACATGCAGCATCAACCAGATCCCTAGGCGGCCCCACCACCACATCAGTCTGGGGCGACCCGTCCTGGTGATCATCGGCGCTGGCACATCCAACCAACGCACCGATATCTGGGCCCGTGGGGCAACTGGGTGGGATGAGCTCCTCCATAGGCTGCCAGCCGTTCGTCTCGGGTTGCGTGGCATGCAGCAATTCTGGCCGGATTAAGTGCGCCTCCGAACCCAGGTTTGTAGCGACAGCAGAGGCTGCCACACCACCATCCTGGGGCATGGGATCCGTCGTGTCCATGAGTGCGGCAGACGGCCCCACTGGTTCCACCTCCTTGGCAGTCATAGACTCAGTCATGTCTGACCTCAGCTCTGGGATCTGCGGCTCCCCCACCGAAGCTGGCTTTGCCAGCCCAGCTACCGATGGGACGGCTAGAGGAACCGGCGTGGGATCCGCAACTGCCAGACCGTGGTCTCTCGAAGGCTCCACCGCAATCTCCACCAAATGATTGGCTTGTCCGCCTACCAAAAGTGTCGGCTCCACCATCTGCGCACCTGGGACAGCGGACACGACCGAGTCAAAAGCACCTCCAACTCCTGTGTTGCTCTGATCCGCCGGCGATGGGATGCCAAGTGTTGGCATCGGATTCGCCAACGGCACCGACGGGCATGGCCTCGGATTCGAAATTCCTGGTCTTCCCGAGCCTGGCACATGAGGGGCCCCATCAGTAGCTTTAACGGACAGCTCTGCCGTCATTGGCGGAATCCTCCAGTCCAAGGGCCCCACACGGCCAGCCAGGGCTTGCCGGTAGGAACGGCCACCGCCGCCTCCTGCCGCCGGACCAAACGAACGCCGACCAGCACCGCGGTCATCCAGAACTCCTCGCGTCCAGGGAAGCACTTGCACGTCACCACCGGGGCCCAGATCGTCGGAGTCATCCGGAAGCCCGCTCTGCCCACTGTCATCCGAGCTCCCTTCCCTTCTCCAAAGATCCGGAGCGGAGAAATCCCTCATCCGCCTGATGTGAATGATGGTGGGGTACTCCAGCAATTGCAGGAAGGATGGACGGCGCGCCGCGGGGTCTGGCATCTGCTCCGGCGGCTCAGGCACCCACAGCCGCTTGGCAACCGGCACCTCGTCCGGATCCACACACCACGCTCGAAGCTTGAACAGAGAGAGATCTTCTCGGCTAGCAGTTTCCGGAGCCAGGCTATCGATCCAGCAAGAATCCCCAAGGAGCTCGGCCGCCATGCCACGCGACCAGGCATGCGACGGAACTCCCTCAATCATGATATCCACCTGTGTGTCCGCATGATCCTGGATTTCGCTTGAGCTTGACGAAGCCAGGGCTTGACGAAGAGCTTGATACTGTCATGCTCGATCACGGGGGCACCCAGCGCTCTGTTCCGGAGCTCATACGACGCAAACACAACCAGAAAATCCTCGGGGTGGTACTTGTGCATGGAGAATCGGTGCCGCGGTGTGTCAAGCTGGCGCGAGATGGCGACCGCCGCGTCCTCACATGACACCGGCGGCCTAGCTCCGCCAACGTACATCAAAACCGCGAGCTGCAGCCTGCGCTCAAGCTCGTCCATCCCCGGAGAGCGTTGCAGAACACAGATGCCAGCCTGCGCGGCCGGGGAGGCCACGCCGGCCATCACGAGGGGGAGATTGGGCGCAACTGACAGAGCTAACGCACGCGGCGCACTCTGTCCAGGCTCCTGCAATGTCCGCCCCATGGCCGCAGCCGCTGGCGGCGCCGGCATCGTCCCGGACACCTTAGCAATCACAGCGCGACGGAGCTCATCCTCCGGGGTCGGGCTCCTGGGTCTCTTGCACTGCGACGAGACATGCCCCGACAGGCCGCAGCGA
The DNA here is from genome assembly GCF_003073215.2 of Triticum urartu. Lineage (NCBI taxonomy): Eukaryota > Viridiplantae > Streptophyta > Magnoliopsida > Poales > Poaceae > Triticum > Triticum urartu. Next base: position 435,204,418 of record NC_053027.1, on the reverse strand, counting down.
ATGCAAACAGGGTCGTTGGTGCAGTCTTGCCGCTGATGCCCCTCCTTGAAACAGCGAAAGCAGAGTCCATACATGTCCTGAGGAATCTCGCGGCGCAGAGAAGAAGACGAGGGCGAGGAGCTCCGGCGGCCGTCGCCAGCCTCCTGCTGACGACGGAGCGCCTTCCGGCGACGCCACATGGCCTTCCGGGACGGCCCTTTCTGGCGCCAAGCCTGGTCCGGAGCCGAAGCCCCAGCACCCGCCGGAGCGACACCCGCCGATGAGGAGCGCGCCGAGCCAGGCGACCCCGAGAGCCCCAGCCCAGAGACAATCGGACGCTCCCGAGGAAAGGTCGAGGACACCGAAGGGGGGCTTCGCGAGCCCGAGGCCATCGGAGCAGAGGGTGGACGCCGGGGCCGGAGTGGCCGCCGGCGGGGAGGGAGGTGTGCGCTGGGGCCGGACGATGGCAAGTATTCGCTGGAGTTTTGGCCTTGCTGTTGAGTCATGTTTTTTATTTATCAGCATTGAACGCGAGGGAAAAGGCCTATATCTTGCTTGCGAATTACAATGTCAAGAGACCAACGCAGCCACCGATCAAATTTCTCGGTGGCAAAGAACATGACTAGCAGTACAAGAATATCAATCGACCTAAACGAATTAACAGGGGACGGCGACATCATTCGACCCTAGCTACGGTTTCCAGCGCTGCAAAACTGTCGCCTCGGAAACTACAGTCATCTCCCGTTTGTTCATAGCGAGTGCTTCTTCCACCTCACCAAGGAGTTCAGGAACTCCATCACCTGCACGAGAACCAAACGATCGATCAGGAATCCATTCGTTGAACAGAGCCAGCAGGAGCAGAGCACAAGAAAACTAGAAAGAGCTTTACTTCACACGGGTCCCTGAGCGAGTAGAAGGCTTCGGTTTCCTTGGGCGCCTGCGAGACCAGTATCCCGTACCCGCAGTTCCTCTCCCGGAGCACCTGATGGAACCAACGGGGAAGAAGACCATGAGCTTACAGTTTACAATTGGATCAAAGATCTGAATGGACTGCACAGCTGCCGGAGAAAGAAATGGGAACCTTGAACGCGTCTTCGTCGGTGCGGTCGTCGCCGATGTAGATTGGGATCACGTTCTCGGGGTCACTCAGGCCGAGCGACTGAAGCAGGAACTCGACGGCCTTCCCCTTGTCCCAGTCGATCACCGGACGAACCTCTAAAACCATTCGCCCGTTGGTCACTTTGAGAGTGGGGAAATCCTCCAGCACCTCGTTTACGAGCCGTGCGACCAGCTCCCAGTCCTGCGAGCAGCAAGCAGGCAAAACTGTCAGGCGAATCTGCCGTCCATGGGAGGAGAGACCGAGAGAAGAGGCAAAACAGAGCGTCCAGTGCTCGAGGCGCAGGGTCTCTTTTTTACCTTCTCGTCTACGTTGCGGTAATGAACAGACACGCAGAACTTGTTGTCCTCAACGCTCGCGCCTTCGATTCCTCTCGTAACTTCCAAGAGGGCCTTGGAAACCTGTTGCGAAAAATACCCATTAATACGTACGTACAACACAAGAATCACTGAGCTTTGCATGAATGGAATCCCTGTCATCTTCTGAAGTTTCAGTTGTCCAGTCGACTAAAGTATTACAGTTTGTCAGCTTCATCAGAGTTAAATAAGAAGGAGCGCACCTCATCGATCATAGGCAGAAAATCGCGAGCAGGTTGGAAGAGGTTGGCTTCTTTGCCCTACAAGTAGAGTTAAGAAATTGTGAGTGTTGCGCGCATAAGACAGTGGATTTTATCATCCCTGAAACAAATGAGCAGGAAATGCTCACCTTTTCAGCATTGTGTTCATAATGTGCTGAAGAAGATGTCATTATGTCCATCCCATGACTTCCAGCATAGCAGAGTTCCTTCAGTTTTACGAATTCAAGAACCTGCATAAATTGGAATAAAACTATCAAATTAACCAGCCATTAATTGCATATCACTAGGATTCTGATATCAAACATGCATATATAATATTAACCAGGCATATAATTGCATATCACTGGGGAGGATTCTGATATCAGTACAGGTGACATGTGCAAAGAGTTAGTATAGTCATCAGTACCTTCTTCCGGGACCTTCCACTGACGATGGCGGCGGGGAAGTACTTGGCGACGTTTCTCACAGCAGCTCTCATCTAAGGAGAAAATGTTTTTGGGACAACTATAAGCAGGTGCTCATTTGTTGACAACCAAGAAGTGTTACTAGTTTAAGCAAGTTTTTCTGACATACCACAGGGGACATGACGGCTTTTTCAGGGTCGTCGACGATCGGCGACAGGGTGCCATCGTAGTCCAGGAACACAGCAATCTTCTTGCCTTGTGCACTGGCTACGATCTGCTTGAAGGAAGCCAGAGCAGAGGGGCATTTGGCCTGCAGCACAAGACGCATATCTGTAAGTCTTTCTTCAGAAGAGGCATAAGTAACTAGACTACTGCTCACTAAGTCAATCTTCTTACCATCCATGCACTGTAGGCAGGATCTTCCTCGGGCAGGTTTTCCTGGCCGAAGACCACGTTGTGCTTCTTACGCGGCGACGAGGATTTCATGGCATCCAGCAGCCCGCTCACGAGGACCTCCTCGATCTTGCGCCTGCTGACGTTTACGCCGGCGCCACCAGCGCCGGAGTAACCTCCGGGCCTGACTGAAAACGGCATCATGTTGGAAGGCAGCACTCCCATCAACGACTGGCTCATTGACATCGGATCACTGATGACCGGTGAGCCGTTGCTCAAATCCATCGGGTGGGACGAGGAAAAAATGTGGTCAGAACGGCGGTCGTCTCTCTTTCAGCTGGATTCTCTTAGCCCACTGTCTTGTCGATGAAGAACCACTTCTTCAGCGTTTTCTTGTCACTGCAGGTGTGGAGGAAGTTCATCAAAAGCAGAGTACCTGTGAACTGAGGAGAGAAGGCAGCATAGCGTTAGGCAAAGGGCGTCTGCTCCATGAGAAAAGAGAAGGTAATTCGGGATGATTTGTAGTACAGTACCTTGTCATGCTGAGAGAGATGACACATCTATATCAGAAGAGTGGATTGGCACATAGGAAAAGCCATGCAAAGCCAGCTCCGTTTAACTCCAATGTTCAGAATGATGCAGAGGCCCGGGCTTCAACCTCCTTTTCGAGAAAACTCCGATGTTCAGAAGGTGTCACTGCACGAATTAATCAACAAGAGGACCTTTTCAGTTACCCGGAAAGTTCAAATAGCAGACTAGTTACTTGCACGACGTCGACAACCACACATGGATCAAGTGTCAAGCCATGTTAAATCTGTGTCGTTATCGTGATAGAGGAAGAAAACAACATCCAGGAAAAGCACAAGGAAAAGGGAAACTGTCAAAGTAAAAACTTGCATATAGCTGGGTTGGCATTAACTATGGTTAAGGTACGGTAAACTACTCAATTGCCAAAAGAAATATGATACTTAACCTTGTACTATTAACATTTTCTGAAAGAATATAAACATCTGCAATGATATGCCGGCCCAATCACTGATGTCTGATGCCATGTGTGCTCTGGCCCAGGTGTTAATGCCTTGGTGAGTGTTTCTGTTTCTGCCTCTGAACTTAAGAACGGTAGGTAAACCTAACGCATCTATGTTCTGTACGCAAGTTCAGCGCGATTAAATTGCCAGAGGCGCGAATATGAGAAGAGCGATTGCGCCGCTATACCATGGCCGAAGCATAAGAACCAAGCTATGATGGAAGCATGAGAACGTCAGGTTACAGCAGGTTAGTGGGAAAAGGCCAAGTTTCAAACATTTGACTTGACTATCAGTTCGGTAATTCAACCTTGTCCTCGACGACCAAATCTTCAGCCGAAGATTTACAAGAAACGAAATAATTAAATGAACCTCGCCCATATACACACTGACTGCTAAATGCTAAAAAAACACGCAGGAGATTAGCAAATCACTCAAGAGAAGGGGATTCAATCCAATAGCAGGCTCTGGTCCCCTGGCAAACTGCAACCAGTTGTCTGGCAAATTTCATAGGGACAGAGAGGAGGAGGAGAGTCCCCTAGCAAATTTCAGTCCAGCTTTGGCCCTTGCTGTGCCTTTCGGCAGATGCATCAACACGAAAGAACTTGGAAGAATACTCCTCAAGAACAAATATTTGACCAACCGAGCATTGCATGCGAGCAAGTAAACTAGGCGACTGGCTAGGAGAAGAAGAACATGCACACCTTAGTATGAAAGAGACTTGGATTGGGCGAGAGCGGGGGTCCAACAATACGCGAGGAGAGGAAGGCGGGGAGAGAGGGGGAGAGTGGCATCGATGCCAAGACTATTTATAGAGGCGGAGGCAGGAAAAAGGGCAAGAAAATCTTGAAGAATTCAATGGCGCCTACATGTTTTTGTTAGGCCATGTATATTTGCTAGGTTCACTCGAGGGAGCCCACGCGATTTCAAACCCCTTTCTTTTCTTTTTTTTCATCCAGATTCATCGAACAGGGACACGTGATATAACTGTTGAAAAAGTAGTAAAATTAGATAAATTCACCGGTTGTGGAGCACGTTTCTTCTCCTCGCGTTGCACTACCCTTCACTTACAAAAATAAGTACAAAATATCTACATCTATAATTCTATATCTATTCTACCGTGGTGAGTGCTCAGCATATTTAGCATGCAATTAGTTACAGTACTTACCAATATTCATGTCAGAGCTAATCATGTAATTAATGCATTAATAATATACTACTCTCTCCGTCACAGTTTAGAAGGCACAGTTAAATTTGCGTGCATTTCCACAATAGACAAGGTTTAGGACGCATTGCATTTATTTTTAGTAGCTAATTAGTACTCTGATATACTATTTCTATATGCATGCGTAGTGTGAATGCTATTTTTTAGCACATCCCACAACCAATAGATAACCACCTAGGTCCCAGAGAATTTCCAAGCGCGCCTTCTAAACCGTGACGGAGGGAGTACCTAATATGTGTGTGCAATCAATGTCTGTCTAGTATGACATGCAAAAAAATATCTGTCCGATATCAACGTGCTTTTTTTTGCGGAAAAATATCAACGTGCATTGCACTTACCCATCTACTAGTACTACTAAGGAGTAGTATTTACTATGGAAAATATATGACAAAAGAAAAATAATACATTCATATTTGAGGTATCCAATCATGTGTTATTAGTTGCGTTTTGAATATTACTGTATATATATAGTGGCAACTTCATAAAATCGTTGGATGGCAACTTTGGGTCTCAACTATCTTTTGATGAAATATAAGCAAGTAAGATGTACTTGCAAAATCCCCGACGATGCAAACAAGGGGATTATAAATCGGACAAGCGGTTTAGCCTGAAGATTTTTTTCGTTCTTTTTGGCGCGGAGCACGATTGCAGTCATGATGCTTCAAGGGTAGGATAGAGGCAAAAAAAATGTTGTATGACTTGGTTCTTCTTTTGCTCTTTTTATGGACTGTCTTGTAAACCACTTAGTGATGAGAAGTCGTGTAAACGTTCGCTCAGTACATTTTCAATATTTTGTTTGACCGATCCCAATAAACATTTTGCATTTTAAGAGGCAAGTTAGGGAAGATTAATAACACCCCTCCCAAGGTGTAATAGCTATTCTGGAAAAAGGGGGATCATCTACACATTGTGATCTATCTGGAAAAGGAGGATCGCAAGGCTGCATGCTAAAACGTTCAGGTGCATGGACAGTTAGGGCATCTCCAACACTGATCCTCAAACTAGACACCGTATCTGTCCGCGGACCGAGGCAGTCCGCGAACACTAGTGCGGAAGCCGGCCATCCAATCATAGCCGCATACATTTTAAACCGGATTTCAACAAACTAGATGAATTACATAAACCGGATGATTTTCATCTAAACCAGAACACATTCATTACACTTTCAATATATTTTAATTAAAAAACCGACAAGACCTAAACCTAGCTTACGGCGGCGCCCGTCCCCCATGTCCTTGTTGTTCCCTTCCAGCAATCACCGGGCTCATCTCGTTGTTTCAATGAGCGGGGAAAGCGGACGACGTAGTACTATTCATCAAACCAACATGGCATGATCTCTTGTTCGTTAAGGAAATCCTCACTATCTTTGGAGTGGCATCGGGGCTTAAAGTAAACTTCGCCAAATCATCGGCAATTATGATCCGAGCTGAGACTGAGGATGAAGAGCTCGTTAAGTCGGTGCTGCCCTGGAAGATCACCACCTTTCCATGCAAATACCTAGGCCTCCAGCTAAGCATCAAACAACTCAAGAGATCCGAGTGGCAGCCGACTGTGGATGCGGCCCTTCACATTCTGCCGGGATGGCAAAGGGGCTTGGCGACTAGACCTGGGAGGCTTATCCTCGTCAACCAAGTCATGAGGGCGCGGGCCACACACCACCTTATGGTTGCCGAGGCGCCAAAATGGGCCCTGGAAAGAGTGGACAGAGGTTGCCGGGCTTTTTTCTGGGCCGGGACGGAGGAGGTGAATGGCGGCAAGTGTGTGGTGTCCTGGTCAAGGGTATGCAGGCCAAAACACTTGGGCGGCTTGGACGTTATTGACTTATCTAAGCACGGCATTGCTTTAAGATTACGATGGGAATGGCTCAGACGCACGGATGCTTCCAGGCCTTGGCAAGGGATCAACTGGACCGCGGACAAAAAGGTTGCCCACGCTTTTGGGAGCCTGGTTAAATGGAAGGTTGGAGCGGGAGACAAAATTTTGTTCTGAAAAGATCGGTGGCTCCATGGTGCAACCATCACAGAGCTAGCTCCCTTAGTTGTGGCGGCAGTACGTACGCAGGTGGCCAACAGGAGGCTGGTACGTGATGCGGTGTGCACGCATGATTGGATGAACGACGTTGTGGGTGACCTGTGCACGGAGGTTCTTACCCAGTTCATTGGACTTTGGGAGATCATATCGGAGGTTCAATTGGATGCTCAAACTGAGGATAGCCCCATTTGGGCTTGGAATGTGACAGGAGTCTACACCGCATCATCCGCATACAAGATGCTTTGTCAGGGAGGAGTTAGATTTCACTCTTTCGGAGCAATCTGGAAATGTTGGGCGCCACCTGCGTGTAAAATCTTCATGTGGCTGGCCGTGCAATATCGATTGTGGACGTCGGACAGAAGGGCTAGACACGGTTTGCAAGACCAAACATCAAAATGCTACTTCTATGATCAAGAGGAAGACACGGTTGACCACATCTTGCAGCAATGTGTGTTTTCAAGGCAAGTGTGGTACAGATGCATGACCAGGATGGGGTTGAGGACGGAGCTTTGCCCAACACATGAGTCACGATTGGTACAATGGTGGACGGAAGCTAGAAAACGCATACATAAGCAAACTCGAAAAGGATTCGACACATTCGTGATGCTCATTTGCTGGACACTTTGGAAACAGAGGAACGCGAGAGTGTTCGGATCAAGCCAAGTCAAGAATGAATGGGAAAATATGGACTTGATTTTCGACGATTTGAGGACTTGGGCTACGGCAGGAGCTTTTGGAGGACGACCTATATCCGAGTAGTAGTGTAGCATTAGGAGTGGGGTGGAGGCTTGGTTGGGGTCGGCTTGTGACTACCAACTAGCGCATTTGTAAAACTCTTATACATATTTTCTCCCTTCTATAAAGCTAAGGTACGCCTTTGGCGTACCCTCGAAAAAAAGAGGTGTAGAATGGCGTCGATGCCAAGACTATTAATAGAGGCAGAGGCCAGAAAAAATCTTGAAGAATTCAATGGGCTTACATGTTTTTGTTAGGCAATGTATTTGGCAGGTGCAATCGCGGGGTGCACGTGGATTTCAAACCATTCTGTTTTGTCTAGATTCATCGAACAAGGACTCGTGATAGCTGTTCAAAAAGGAGTAAAATTAGGTCAATTCACTGGTTGTGGAGTATGTTGCCTCTCCGTGCGTTGCACATACCAGATACAGTATCAAAACTTTTATTCAGACAAAGTCGACCAGGAAGATAAATTGTACTCCTTGGATCAGAATTAATTGGCGCGGTCTCTGTATAATGTCTTCATTACATTGTAGAGACTATGTCAACTAATTCGGATTGGGGGAGTGTCAGATTCACTATTTGGGAGCTAAAACATTTAGAATTTTTTAAAAAATCAGAAAGATCTCAATGACATCAGGTTTTTCACAGTATCTGCAAGCATGCAGATTGCAAGGGAAATATGGGTTGCCCTAGAGTGATACAATTATCACGTCCACAGGCTAGTTGTGTCCACTAAAATGAAACAACACTTGTCATCAAAATTATTTTATATCTTTGTATTATCATAAGTAATTCTGTATTATATTCAGCGCCACCAAAGTTATATTTGGAGATTGTATCCATATCTATTACATAAATTATTTGAAAAGGGCTAAGTAACATCACAATGTTTTTGCGTGCAAGAGGACAAACTTATCGATCATACTTTGCTTCTTATAATAGATCACACAATTTTAATGCCAATGTGAATCTGCGCAAGTGCAGAACCTCATTGTGTATACCCTGAGTTCAATCCAGGGTCACATCTTTTGTGTGTACCCTGAGTTCATACTCGCTCTCTCTAATAAATTTGACGGTGTGCATCACAATGAGGACGAAGACTGCCCTTCTTTTTCTTAAAATGATTGTCCGTGAGTTCACTCGGTGGGCAGTATATAGTTGCGACGTTAGCGGGCAACACATACTCCATATATGATGAACCTGATAAAAGAGATTTCATATAATGCATGCAGGGTAAGTTCTGTGGGAAAAAAAACAGTTTTCACCTTTTTCGATTAACTGGTCAATCTGTTTTCGTAAAAAGAACCGATCAATTTGTTTCATTCATCTTCTATCTATTTCAGAGTATACATCCAAACAACTGAATTGAGGCTAGTGAAAACCAAACCCAAATAGGTAATAGCATTACATACATCCAAACGCAACGTAATTGTTCCCTCTAGCTCTAGGAGACCATGGAATCCATGTATATGTCAACGTGTGCATCCAGCAATTACCTCCGGAACTGACGGCCAGCGACCTCTCCACCCACCGGACGGACGCGTAGCCCACCCGCTGGCGGGGCCCGCACGGTCTACCCTCCCACTGACACCCGGTCCGATGCCCCCTCCACGTCAGCCTCAACGCGGCCGCAGCCGCGTCCTTCTCAGCGTGGAGCTGGCGTCGCATCAGCGTCGACGCGCCGGGCCCCCACACCCAGAGCCGGCCCCCCTCCACTCACTACCCCGTCACGGCCGCCTCGTGGTTCAGTCCAAACCGGCCGCCGCCGCAAGGAAACAACCTACCACTACTGCGGCACACGGCACACCACTCCCGCCCAGCCGACCCTCCCACGGTTTACTGACACCCGGCCCGACGGCACGCGGGCCTCTCCCTTTCGCGCGACGACGACGACAGGGACGTGCTCGCGTCCGCGCGCGTCTCCGGACGCGATGGTACGCCGGGTCGGTCGGATTGACCGGTACGATGCAGATGCGCGCGTCCGCTGTTGGTGCTGGGTGCCACCGGCCTGCTTCCGGTGAGCGCTGGAGGCGGAATGCCCCGTCGCCGTCGCCCTCGCCGTCGCCGTCGTGATTATGGCGAAAAGCGCACCGGCACCGGCACCGGCGGGGTACAGTGCAGGACGGGCCGGGGTGGGGGACACGAAAAGACTACATGCTTTCGCCTCGCCGTAGCTGTCTGCACGTTCTCGACCCCGACCGTGGCCGCACCAACTTGCTTGCGCTTCTTCCTCCAACTTGCATTATTAACTTGCAACAACGTTGATGTTACCGGTGAAACCTTGCGCGGAAGGAACGGCCCCGACATGTCCTTCGCCGGGAGTAGTGTTGCCGTGCCAGCGTTGGCCCTTGGACGGCGAGAAGAGCCGCCGCGCGCAATCGTAAGGGCCTAATTTCGTTTTCTTCTTCCTTTTTCGTTTGGAAGAAGAAACAGGGCCGAGGGGCAAAAACACAGCGGTTTGCCATGTTTGGTGGCGGGAACCGGGCCAACAAGATGAGATAAACAAATGACGGAGCAGAGGCCTCTGCAAATAAACTAGCATCTCAACAGCATAACCGACGGGTACGATCGATGTTGACATGCATAATACTCCCAGAGCATCTCCTCTCCTTCTCAACACCCACAGAAAAATGCGGCGCCGTTCTCCGTACCTCGAAGGTGAACCGAACCCAGATTTAAAGTAATGGCAATGCAATGCTGCCCCGAGGGCCAACCAAAACATACACAGTCGGTTGCTGAGATGATCATCATATATATTGTTTCTCAGAGGGACGATGCAAGCAAAAGATTTGGTTGATTGATACTCTGACAGTCTGACTGAAACGGACCTCACACATTTCTTCCTCCATAACTGCATCCGCAATAGAATACAGCAACGCTCAACGGCCGGTGGCTAGACTACTTCATGCCGATGTTAACACTAACCTTTTTTCTTTAGAGAGACGCTGTCAACACTATAAACAAAACGTGCAGCTACCACGAGTCGCCTTTTCCCTTTCAATGCCCCAACTAAAACAACAAAACGGTGTGGTATTACGTCGATTTTGAACAGGTGTTAGCACTGAGACGTCAGTGCTGGCGACGTGATGCGTTTTCGGAAATCGATCCAGTCCAGTCGGATCCATGCAGTTGGCCCCCTGGAAGTCAGTGCTGGTAACGTTTTCGAGTCGCCTGGACTGGACGCCCGCCACCTCCATCCACCACACCTGATGCGCCGCTAGCTGCTGCCAAGAGGCAAGCCAAAAGGAAGAGGAGCATTACAAAATGTTGCATGTGCCAAGAAAGATGGGCACCCGATGTAGCAAAATGCGTGTGCTTGACCATACCTGATAAGGAAATCTCGGTTTGGTCTCCTCGCTACTGCATCGGCCGGTGCTACCGCGCCTCGTGTCTCCCAAAGATGCCTGCAATAGCAATCCACGTATGCGGTCAGTCAATAGTCAATAGGATCCTGATGAACTGAATTCAGATCGATTCACGCAGCATTCCAGATGTGCTGATGCTGCAGTGTACATTAACCATCATCGATCGATGGGCATGGGTACCAAGAAAATTGTTCAACATCAATAGGACAGCAATGAGATCATCATATATATATATACTCATAAGTGCTTTTAAAAACTCGAAAGAGCACATGAAGTAAGGACTACTGATGATCTGGTTGGCCAACAGGAAAAACCTACAATTTCAAGTACATTTAGTAGTTCAGAAGCATGTGAAGCGTGCACCCCTCAGATCTATTAGGTGTTTCAGATAGCTATCAAGCTTAGATCATGGTTAAACAAGTGCAAGCCAGCCAGCCAGCAAACATTGTTGATCTTATCGTCTTAATTTTCCTAATCACTGTCATTAACAAACCCCACATGTCGCATAATGAAAACACAAAGATCTACAGAGGCCTCAGGAGGTTCGTCTTGTCACTATACAAACAAACAAACAAACAAGGCTACAGGTTGTAACTATACCAGCATCAGCCTGGGAGGTCAAGGCTTTTACTAGGGAAGGTTATGATTCCAAAATCCAAAGGCTTAGGCTGTACGACAAAATGGTCCAACTTGGCAGATGGGAAAAGGAACTTCAACTTGCACTTTTGCAGTTCAAAACATTATTATTTGATGTAAATCACATGCAGGAGACAGCTGGCCTGCATGGTCTTGAAAACTATATTATTATCATTTGATGCACTTCTGCAATGCGAGGCTACAAAAACTTCCAAGATCTTCAAAAGATTGTGGTAACTAATGAAACAACTTGGCACTTTCTTTCGCATAATTAATTGGGAACATGCAGGACAGTCAGTGCAAACAGTGCTCCAAGATACTCTGACACTACAGCTATGTTAGGCCAAACATGGAAGTCCGCACAAAACTGACCCAGTCAAATAATTACAATTACTTTAGAAGTTTCAAATTTGTTTACATTTTAATTGAGAAAATGTGATATTGAAGAAAACAAATACTCCCAGAAACACTGAAGAGGAAAACAATGGAATAGTCAATACATCAATGCAACTTCATGTTTTTCTTGAGGCCAGAGAAGAAGAGATATGGACAGGATTTCTGCAAGATCTGTTAGTCATCTACAAGTGCAACTGCCAGACTGGAAACAACAAGATCCCTAGAGGGCATAACTCCTCCAAAGTCAAGAGGGTCATTCGAACATAGTGGATCTACTATGGTAACATTTGGATGTTCGAATGCAGTTCTGGAGACCATAACCTAACCCAACAGTCCTGTCCTCACATGGAGCAAACTGTAAAGATACTGTTCTATAGGACCACACAAAATTTATTTACTTAGTATAAGACTGTATGGTTGTAGGTCGACCTATTGATGCACTGGACTGGACCACCAGAATACATACTATTTTGAGTTTCTATATACAAGGCTAGGACTTCCTGTTGCTTTGGACCACCTAGCTTAGGTTTTTGTTCTGACTAATGTGAACCCAGTTCTGCAGGCTGCACCTGGTCCAGTTTCTTGGGAAATAATTATCAATGCTGTATTGCGAATACTTTATGCCCAGCAGCAAGAATACAAACTTAAAAAGTTCAAGGGACACATACAAGTACAATAATATTGGCCAAGAAGGCTTGGAAGAATCTATGCATCTAAAATACTACTCCCTCTATATCAAAATGTAGGACGTTTTTTGACACTCTCATAGTGTCAAAAACGTCTTATATTTTAATACAGAGGGAGTACATCTTATAAGTATCACCAAGTGCTGATTTTACAAACATAAGCTTAGTATTCGGTACAGACCTGGCGAAAACTAAACTAAACGCTGAATAGCATCCAGTGGTTGGCCTTTCTGATTGATACCAAAGATAATATTTCCAGGGAAGATGATTGCCCATGAACCTATTCCTAGAACATAGCAAAGTTATTGCTGGCTACAGTTTTTGCTCAGCTCAATGAGACATTTCTTTCAGTGGCTGTAAAGTTACTGGTGCTATGCATTGAAGTGATGAATGCACTTACAATTTCACTTTGTTTATGAGTACCAATAGGTCTTTTAATATATTCTTGCTAGAACTAGCAAGTAACACTGGCACCATATGTCTGATTTGACTAGTGATGCGATCTCTTAACGACCGAGGATAACTTTTTGAACTGGAGCCCAGGGGCCTCAATCTATTAATTAAGCAGAAGAGAATTGCCCATTTAATTAGTGGAGAACCGGGTGAAAACTACACGAATGACGCGAACTTACCTTAACACCAAAGGATAGCCTAAACTTTGTTCACAAACCAGCACAGAAGTTTCCTTATCATTGATTAACGAGCCCATATGTGCATAATGAAACACAAAAATGTGCACAGGGTTCGGGAGTTTCCTCTGGTCACTATGCAGACAAGCACAAAAGGCGGCAACAGCTTCCCATTATACCATCATCAGTCTGAGAGGTCAAGGCTTTGGTAGGGCAGCTTACGACAAAATGGTACAACTTGGCAGATGAGAAAAGGAACTTCAATTTGCACTTTTGCAGTTCATCCCTCCTTGCCCACCGCCAACATGACTAAAGATATTATTATTTGATGCACTTCTGCATGCGAGATCACAAAAGCTTCCAAGAACTATATTTGCAGTAACTAATATCTCAACTTGGTATTTTCTTTTTCATAATAAATGGGAAACATGCAGAACTGTCAGGGCAACATGGCAGCAAGATATCATAAGGACTTGAGAAGATTACTTTATGTGGATGTCTATGTTAGACCAAAAGACGTAAAAGATGGAAGACTGCGGAACACTAACCAGGCAAAGCAATTACTTTAGAAGATTCAAAGTATATAATTATCCTAAAAACAAGTTTATAAGATTTATAGAGTACATACTAATTAGGAAAAGGTGATATTAAGGGAAATAAATTTATGTGAATGTCTCATGGATGATGAAAAGGTTGTGTGATGAATGAAATGGAAGACATAGGGCTAGTATACATTCATCTGAACTAAACAAGGGAGGATCATTTTTTGTCAGGCTATAGCAAGGGAAAACAACGTGCACTCATTGTTCTATCAATAAATCTTCACCTTTTTCTTGAGGTTAAAGCAGAAGAGAATAATATGGACATGACTTCTGAGAGATCTGTTATAGTAGTCTAGAAGTACAACTGCCAAACTGGAAACAAGAAGAAACCTGAGGGCATCATTGCTCAAGAGTCAAGAGAGCCATGCAAACATAGTGGATCTGCTATGCAAACATTTGGATCTAGGGAGCATTTTTGGAGAGCATTATGCAACCCAACAGTGCTATATCCTCACATGGAAACACTGTAAAGGTACTGTTCTTTAGACCACAAAAATAAATATCATCCTGAGTTTCTTTATGTACATAGCCAGGACTTCCTGTTGCTTTGGAACTAGCTCAGATTTTTGTTCTGATTAGTGTGTCCGAGCCAAGTTCTACACGCTGTACCTGGTCTAGTTTCTTCGGAAATAGTTATCCAAGCTAATGAAGTAATTTTGTACTCCTGTAACTTAATGTAAGACGTTTTTGCAGTTCAAGAATTGCAAAAGCGTCTTACATTAAGTTCCAGAGGTAGTACCAAACAGCAAGAGTACAAACATAAGAAGTTCAAACAAGAATAGAAGTATAATATTGGTCAAGGAGGCTTTGAAGAATCTACGCATGTAAAATACATCCAGTAACTATCCCCAACAGTTGAATTTATACAAGCATAAGTTTAGTCTTTGGTGCATATCTAAAGAAACAATGCAAACTGCTGAATCGTATCCAGTGGTTAACTGCCTTCCAGCTGATATAAAAGATACAATTTCCAAGGGAAGGTGATTGATGTGGATATATTCCCACAGCATAGCAAAATTATGACTGATTACAGTTTGTGCTGGATCAGACATTTCGTTATGTGGTTGGAAAGTAACTGGTGCTATGCATTCAAGTGAGAAGTGCACTTACAACTATATTTTGTATGCGTACCTAATAACCATTGATATTATCAAATAGGTTTCCAAGTATTCTCTTGCCTTCTTGGCGACCTAGCAATTAAGTGGCTTCGGGTTCACGTTCATCTAGTCTCCAATCTCTTATCGACCTAGGCAACCTTGACCTTAACAACAAAGGGGCCAAACCCTTGTTACCGTCAAATTTACAAGTACACTCGCCCATCATAATCTGATGTAAACCTATGGAGGTTTGGACTTGAAGAATGCCAAAAGATTTGTTTATCAAGAAAAACATAGCAAATGATTTGTAAAAAATCAGTGCAGTAAAATCTTATGTACCAAATAAAACTAGCAAAAGTTGAAGAAATACTAAAATCTTAATGGCACCCTTTAACCGTTTTTGGCAGAACAGCGTGACAACTGACAATAGTTAAGGACATCATGTAGTTCAGCCGATCTTCACAAGATTCTAGTAAAGCTATTCTTTACAGGACGTTCCTTTTCTCTCCAAAGCTTTGAATGCAATATAAACTGTAGTTACAAAGTTAGACTAGGCTGAGTCATATTTGATATAGTACACGGGAGCATTCAAATTAAGTCATTAAACCAACCAATTCACCAAGTGCTGATTCTGACTGGCAATATTAGCAAATGGTCAAGATTACCTGAGAATCAGATTGTTTTTCTTTACCTTCCCTTCGTCCAAGTAATAATCAATCCAGTTAGGGTCTCGGCCATTAGAGGCATAAATATTTGTTCAAGCCCAACACCACGCTAAATACATTGAAACAATGAAGTTCAGACCAGTCACATGCCTTTAGATGCAAATTTATTGAGTTGGGGCAATGGCGCAATGCCCTTACACAATTTCGTCCAATAATTGGTGCATGATTGTTTCCTGACTTCATTACTCGCAGGAACAACATTCAAAGATTTATGACCGTTGCAGATTAAACTTAGTGGCACTGCTGCCTAAAACATAACGAGTTGCCATCTTCCTACAGTGTTCGTCTAGCATAATTTAAGTATATAACCAGGTAAAAAAAAGCACAGAGGCTAGCATAATGCAAGTGAACCTTAGGAGTCATTGAGTAAACAATACTGTCAGAGATTTACATTTGCTAACCAATTACTGACTAAACATTGGAAAAGAAACTAAACAGTGTGTGTCAGACCTCATTTTCAGACACCAAGATGCTAGTTATGACTTGTGAGGGCAGAGAAAATCTCAGGTAAAAAATTCACAGGAAAGCAATCTGATGTAAAAATCTGTTAATTTTCAGCAAACTATTTGATGGGCAAATTACTATCGGTTTTGCAAAAACCAACTATTTTATCACCAAAAAGATAGACACAAGCAATATACACGGTAACAATGATACATGTGCACACAATGTGAACAACACAATAATACCGGCATTGTTATGTAACAACAAATATTTTTTAGAGGATAAAGAGCAGGACATGCAGTTTTTGCCAACTTTTCTAATCTGAAAAGAACTAAATGACAAACAATATTCAGCTAAACATCAAAAGAAGATGAAACAAACAGCATAGATTATCTCTTCAATGTTCATGAAAATATAATTCCCCTGCTGCTAACATTTCATCAATCCTATTCAATCCATCCATAACTTCAAGAGATAGTTTGCAAGAGGATTAAGACTCCTAATGCAATACACTAAACAACTTCAGTCACAACATTGTTTTTAAGGCGGTAAGGCGACCTAAGGCGAGCACCACCCGCTCTAGCGCCTAGGCGACGCCTAAGCACCTAAGGCGGGCATATTTGTAAGGCGCTGCCCGGGCGCCTTATCGCCTAAGCGTCCAAGGCAGGACGCCTTAAAAACAACTCACAAGACATTCCAGACTTTTCCTCGCACATCTTAGCAAATACTCCAAGGTCCAACATTTCTGTTACAGAGAAGAAGAATCACAGCCAAACATACAGAAGAACGCCATTTTTTTTCTTGGCATTAACCCTTCGTACATACTATTAACGTTGTCTCAATTTTTTTACATGAAGCTTCATTAGTATCAATTCCTCCCAGAAACCAAGATTTGCACAACCCAAAGAACTCAAGAAACAGAATATAAACTAGCGAGCCAAGAAGAGGGGCTAACTACCAGGCGAGGGGCGACAATGGTCGAAGCGGCGGAGCACCTCCGGGTCGTGCATGGAGAGCACGAAGCGCGACAGAGCTTCGAGGAAGAGCGCCGCCTGGTGCCCACCGGCGGCAGCAACGAGATCCGAAAGAACGCCCCGACGGAGCCGATTAGCCTCGAGGGCGACGGCCTTGAGCTCCTCCAAGAACGCCTCCAGGTCGGCCCCGCCAGCCACCTCCGCGGAGGTGAAGACCTCCTGGGCGTGGCGGAGGCGGTCGGAGAGGACGGGGACGGCGGCGCGGATTCGGCGGTCGACGCGGTCGGCGGAGGCGAGGAGCCGCGGCGAAGGCGACAGCGATCGGAGAAGGGAGGTGAGGAGGGAGGGGTGGAAGTCGCCGAGCCAGAGGAAGGGGAGCTCCAGGGGCGACCGCCAATCTCCGGCGCAGATGACCTGGGCGGGGTCCTGGCGGGCGGCCGAGTCGAGGGCGGACCAGTGCGCCTCGAAGTGGGCCTCGACGGCGGCGGCTGCCGATGATAATGGGTCGTTCCAGGCGCCGGGGGAGGAGGAGAGCGCGCGGCGGAGCAACGGGAGGAGCGGCGAGCGGAGGGTGGCGAGCCAGGCCGCGAAGAAGTCCCGCATCGGCCGCCTGGCGCCCGGAGCCCCACGGCCGGGCGGAGGAGGCCTCGGCATGCTTCTGAACGCGGAAGCGGGCGCGGCTGCGCTGGCTCCACGGGAGGCGGCGGGGGCGGGCGATTGGTCGGGTGAGTCCGGTGGGGTTTAGCCGTTTGGGAGTTTCCGTAACGGCCGTCGTCCGTCGCCGCCGCTGGGAGGGAAGGAGGAAAGGACGGAGGTGGGCTGCCAGCCTGCCACTGCAGGGTTCTCCGTCCTGGAAGGAAGTTTTGGCCCGGTCCAGTGCTTCGCGGCGCGTGTGTTTCTCGTCAGACTGAGGGAATTCATCTGCTCAAAACCTATCCCTCAAAGAAAAAAAGAATCTGCTCAAAACCTAACGCTAAAAAAACAATCTGCTCAAAACCTCAAACCCTTTGTCGAGAAAAGCTTTGCTCAAATTACCCATGTGGCCTATCGAGTATACTAGAGAACACATTTGCAAGACACGGACTAAACACATAAGATTTCGACTCGTTTCAGTGCTTGTAGTCGTGCTAGGTTGTATACGAAATGGATGTTTTTTTAACTTTTGGTGTTTTTTGTACTAATTTGACAGTTGATGAATAGATCAAAAGTTTCATAGTAAAAAACGGAATGAGGAAGAAAAATTTGTCCTGCATGCAACACTTAAAAGAACATGGTCAAAGGAAGCAACGCCAATCATTGCTCTTGTAAGTCTACCGAGGCACGAAATGGTGAGGCCGTTGTTTCAACCAAGAGTTGTTCAACACAAA